>NC_092148.1:92619293-92774293 GCF_045791955.1 Oncorhynchus clarkii lewisi
ACGGACACTTTTTTTTTTCTCAAACAATTTATATGCAGAGTTGTGTCTATTGTTGCCCTCTTATTGGCTAGAATGGACCCACCCACCCACCATCCTGTCTCAGCCTCCAGTATTTATGCTGCAGTAGTTTATGTGTCGGGGGGCTAGGGTCAGTTTGTTATATCTGGAGTACTTCTCCTCTCCTATTCGGTGTCCTGTGTGAATCTAAGTGTGCGTTCTCTAATTCTCTCCTTCTCTCTTTCTTTCTCTCTCTCGGAGGACCTGAGCCCTAGGACCATGCCCCAGGACTACCTGACATGATGACTCCTTGCTGTCCCCAGTCCACCTGGCCGTGCTGCTGCTCCAGTTTCAACTGTTCTGCCTTATTATTATTCGACCATGCTGGTCATTTGTGAACATTTGAACATCTTGGCCATGTTCTGTTATAATCTCCACCCGGCACAGCCAAAAGAGGACTGGCCATCCCACATATGCTCTCTCTAATTCTCTCTTTCTTTCTCTCTCTCGGAGGACCTGAGCCCTAGGACCATGCCCCAGGAATACCTGACATGATGACTCCTTGCTGTCCCCAGTCCACCTGACCGTGCTGCTGCTCCAGTTTAAACTGTTCTGCCTTATTATTATTCGACCATGCTGGTCATTTATGAACATTTGAACATCTTGGCCATGTTCTGTTATAATCTCCACCCGGCACAGCCAGAAGAGGACTGGCCACCCCACATAGCCTGGTTCCTCTCTAGGTTTCTTCCTAGGTTTTGGCCTTTCTAGGGAGTTTTTCCTAGCCACCGTGCTTCTACACCTGCATTGCTTGCTGTTTGGGGTTTTAGGCTGGGTTTCTGTACAGCACTTTGAGATATCAGCTGATGTACGAAGGGCTATATAAATACATTTGATTTGATTTGACCTGATCTTGCCTCCTCCCGACCACCTTCCATGTTTTAAGACACATTATTTTAGAGCTGTGACACACTGGTCTGGACAGGAGGCCTTTTGTAAAAAAGGCATCATTTGCTCAGAATTGGAGCCGACACATTGGTTGGTTCTCTCAACAACAACAACAGGACTTTGTGTTAGCCAGACTAACTCATAGGTGAGTCCCATACTGGCATGTTAAGTCAGGGAGCATTAATAAAGTGTTATAATGGCAGAGGGTTTCAACCACACCACCTCTTACAAATTGGATCTGACAGAACATTGTAACGACCCTGGGTTTATAAGCGAGGATATCGACTCTGCCTCCCGAGCATTGCTTTTGCGTCACAGTCGATAGCGCGCTGGACTTCGGGCTAGAAGGTCGAGGGTTCGAGACCTGCTCCCTGCCTGTTTCATTACAATGTGAATGTTCTAAATATAAAACAAGGAAAGAAGACACCCCATGCTGAAATGTACAGAACCTGGTATTCCCAGGCAGTCAGCCGGCCAAGTACTAAACAAGCCCAACCCTGCTTAGCAGCCGAGGTTTCAGGCTAGTATGGCCGTAAGCAAAGGAGTAACTCTTTCTACACGATAAAAAGTGTCTGGAATGGACCTCTTCCAATTCCTCTGTTTAACTTTTATTTCACCTTTATTTAACTCGGCAAGTCAGTTAAGAACAAATTCTTATTTACAATGACGGCCTACCAGAAGGTTAAAAGGCCTCCTGCGGGGACGGGGGCTGGGATAAATATAAATCTAGGACAAAACACACATCATGACAAGAGAGACAACACAACACTACATAAAGAGAGACCTAAGATAACATAGCATGACAGAAACACATGACAACACAGCATGGTAGCAACACATCATGGCAGAAACACATGACAACACAACATGGCAGCAGCACAATATGGCAACACAACATGGTAGCAACAACATGGCAACACAACATGGTTGCAACACAACATGGCAGCACAACATGGTAGCAACACAACATTGCAGCAACACAACATTGCAGCAGAACAAAACAGGGTGCCAACATTGGGCAAATGACAACAGCACAAAGGACAAGAAGGTAGAGACAACAAAACATCACACAAATTGAAATGTCTTTCAATATTGGCTTTACAGAAATATTTAAATAGAGATTGACAGCTTCTAGTGTAAAAAAAAAAAGCATGTAGAGGTCTAATTTTTATCATAAGTACACTTCAACTGTGAGAAACGGAATCTTAAACAAAAATCCAGAATATCACATTGTATGATTTTGAAGTAATTAATTTGCATTTTATTGCATGACATAAGTATTTGATACATCAGAAAAGCAGAACTTAATATTTGGTACAGAAGCTTTTGTTTGCAATTACAGAGATCATACGTTTCCTGTAGTTCTTGACCAGGTTTGCACACACTGCAGCAGGGATTTTGGCCCACTCCTCCATACAGACCTCCAGATCCTTCAGGTTTCTGGGCTGTCGCGGGGCAATACGGACTTTCAGCTCCCTCCAAAGATTTTCTATTGGGTTCAGGTCTGGAGACTGGCTAGGCCACTCCAGGACCTTGAGATGCTTCTTACGGAGCTGCTCCTTAGTTGCCCTGGCTGTGTGTTTCGGGTCATTGTCATGCTGGAAGACACAGCCACGACCCATCTTCAATGCTCTTACTGAGGGAAGGAGGTTGTTGGCCAAGATCTCGCGATACATGGCCCAATCCATCCTCCCCTCAATACGGTGCAGTCGTCCTGTCCCCTTTGCAGAAAAGCATCCCCAAAGAATGATGTTTCCACCTCCATGCTTCACGGTTGGGATGATGTTCTTGGGGTTGTACTCATCCTTCTTCATCCAAACACGGCGAGTGGAGTTTAGACCAAAAATATATATTTTTGTCTCATCAGACCACATGACCTTCTCCCATTCCTGCTCTGGATCATCCAGATGGACATTGGCAAACTTCAGACGGGCCTGGACATGCGCTGGCTTGAGCAGGGGGACCTTGCGTGTGCTGCAGGATTTTAATCCATGACTGCATAGTGTGTTACTGATGGTTTTCTTTGAGACTGTGGTCCCAGCTCTGACCAGGTCCTGCCGTGTAGTTTGGGGCTGATCCCTCACTTTCCTCATGATCGTTGATGCCCCACTAGGTGAGATCTTGCATGGAGCCCCAGACCGAGGGTGATTGACCGTCATCTTGAACTTCTTCCATTTTTCTAATAATTGCGCCAACAGTTGTTGCCTTCTCACCAAGCTGCTTGCCTATTGTCCTGTAGCCCATCCCAGCCTTGTGCAGGTCTACAATTTAACCCTGATGTCCTTACACAGCTATCTGGTCTTGGCCATTGTGGAGAGGTTAGAGTCTGTTTGATTGAGTGTGTGGACAGGTGTCTTTTATACAGGTAACGAGTTCAAACAGGTGCAGTTAATACAGGTAATGAGTGGAGAACAGGAGGGCTTCTTAAAGGAAAACTAACAGGTCTGTGAGAGCCGGAATTCTTACTGGTTGGTAGGTGATCAAATACTTATGTCATGCAATAAAATGCAAATGAATTACTTAAAAATCATACAATATGATTTTCTGGATTTTTGTTTTAGATTCTGTCTTTCACAGTTGAAGTGTACTTATGATAAAAAAAATTACAGGCCTCTTCATGCTTTGTAAGTAGGAAAACCAGCAAAATCGTCAGTTTTTCGGATGACTGCCTTGCCTGGTTTACCAATTACTTTGCAGACAGAGTTCAGTGTGTCAAATCGGAGGGCATGCTGTCCGGTCCTCTGGCAGTCTCTATGGGGGTGCCACAGGGTTCAATCCTCGGGCCGACTCTTTTCTCTGTATGATGATCATCATGATGATGATGTTGCTCTTGCTGCGGGCGATTTCCTGATCCACCTCTACGCAGACGACACCATTCTATATACTTCCGGCCCGTCCTTGGACACAGTGCTATCTAACCTCCAAACGAGCTTCAATGCCATACAACACTCCTTCCGTGGCCTCCAACTGCTCTTAAACGCTAGTAAAACCAAATGCATGCTTTTCAACCGTTCGCTGCCTGCACCCGCACGCCTGACCAGCATCACCACCCTGGATGGTTCCGAGCTTGAATATGTGGACATCTATAAGTACCTAGGTGTCTGGTTAGACTGCAAACTCTCCTTCCAGACTCATATCAAACATCTCCAATCGAAAATCAAATCAAGAGTCGGCTTTCTATTCTGCAACAAAGCCTCCTTCACTCACGCCGCCAAACTTACCCTACTAAAACGGACTATCCTACCGATCCTCGACTTTGGCGATGTCATCTACAAAATTGCTTCCAACACTCTACTCAGCAAACTGGATGCAGTTTATCACAGTGCCATCTGTTTTGTCACTAAAGCACCTTATACCACCCACCACTGCGACTTGTATGCTCTAGTCGGCTGGCCCTACATATTCGTCGCCAGACCCACTGGCTCCAGGTCATCTACAAGTCCATGCTAGGTATAGCTCCGCCTTATCTCAGTTCACTGGTCACGATGGCAACACCCATCCGTAGCACGCGCTCCAGTAGGTGTATCTCACTGATCATCCCTAAAGCCAACACCTCATTTGGCCGCCTTTCGTTCCAGTTCTCTGCTGCCTGTGACTGGAACGAATTGCAAAAATCGCTGAAGTTGGAGACTTTTATCTCCCTCACCAACTTCAAACATCTGCTATCTGAGCAGCTAACCGAGCGCTGCAGCTGTACATAGTCTATCGGTAAACAGCCCACCCATTTTTACCGACCTCATCCCCATACTGTTTTTATTTATTTACTTTTCTGCTCTTTTGCACACCAATATCTCTACCTGTACATGACCATCTGATCATTTATCACTCCAGTGTTGTTAATCTGCAAAATTGTAATTATTCGCCTACCTCCTCATGCCTTTTGCACACAATGTATATAGACTCCCCTTTTTTTTCTACTGTGTTACTGACTTGTTAATTGTTTACTCCATGTGTAACTCTGTGTTGTCTGTTCACACTGCTATGCTTTATCTTGGCCAGGTCGCGGGTTGTAAATTAGAACTTGTGCTCAACTAGCCTACCTGGTTAAATAAAGGTGAAATAAAATAAATACAATTTTTTTAAAAGTGTATCAAATACTTGTTCTCCACACTGTATATCAGATAACATGGACTGCCACTCATACAGGTAAAGACACCAGTACATAACTTACACACATTACAGAGTTCATACTGTATATTGTTATTGTGTATATATTTCCAATCAACCATTTTATTTTTTTAACAACTTTATTACTTAGCTATTTGTGGATATTTTTGTTTAGGAGAGCTTGCAAGTAATCATTTCACTGTACCGTTTACACCCTGTATCCTGTGCACGTGACAAATAAACTTTGATTTGATGATCAACTCACCATTCATATCAGCTGTCATAGTCAATAGAATAGGTGACTGACTTGACCAACACTATCTAGTCATCATTGACATTGACTATTTTCATTTTTGGAAAAATAACGTTCCCGTAGTAAACGGGATATTTTGTCAGGACAAGATGCTAGAATATGCATATAATTGACAGCTTAGGATAGAAAACACTCTAAAGTTTCCAAAACTGTAAAAATATTGTCTGTGAGTAAAACAGAACTGATGTTGCAGGCGAAAGCCTGAGAAAAATCCAATCCGGAAGTGCCTCATGTTTTGAAAGCGCTGCGTTCCAATGCGTCCATATTGAGCAGTGAATGGGCTATCAACCAGATTACTTTTTCTCCGTATTCACCAAGGTGTCTACAGCATTGTGACGTAGTTTTACGCATTTAGCGGCTACATTGCGCAAGTGGTCACCTGATGCTGCCAGAGTGACTCTCGGGTAAAATACAGAGGTAGCCATTACTCCAATCTGTCCTACTGAAAAACGAATTGTCCCGGTGGATATATTATCGAATAGATATTTGAAAAACACCTTGAGGATTGATTATAAACAACGTTTGCCATGTTTCTGTCGATATTATGGAGCTAATTTGTAATATTTTTCGGCGTTTTCAGTGACCGCAATTGCCGGGCGATTTCTCAGCCAAACATGAAGAAAAAACGGAGCTATTTCTCCTACAAAAATAATATTTTGGGAAAAAAGGAACATTTTATATCTAACTGGGAGTTTCCTTAGTGGAAACATCCGAAGCTCATCAAAGGTAAACGATTTAATTTGATTGCTTTTCTGATTTCCGTGACCAAGTTACCTGCTGCTAGCTGGACAAAATGCTATGCTAGGCTATCGATAAACTTACACAAATGCTTGTCCTATCTTTGGCTGTAAAGCATATTTTGACAATCTGAGATGACCTGGTGATTAACAAAAGGCTAAGCTGTGTCTCAATATATTTCACTTGTGATTTTCATGAATATGAATATTTTCTAGGGAAATTTATGTCCGTTGCGTTATGCTAATTAGTGTCAGTTGATAATTACGCTCCCTCTTGTGGGATGGGGAGTCACTAGTTAACTACCTCAAATGTAATATCCATCATGATTCTAATAAAATAACCACCCGGTTAACTTGGTCTACTTTTCCTTTACAACGGCAGAGGGTGCACCGTTCCTGGAGGTACTGCAATACCAGGTCGATGCGTGGAGTGGACGGAGCAAGCCCCTATTCCATCTCCCTATTCCAAAAATCCCTTTAATATATGGTCTACATTTTGAAAATCCATTTACTGTTTTGCAACAGCTCTGTGTCTTATGGACTTTGTTCTAAAAACTCGACAACCTTGTTCCAAGAAAAATGCTTGTAGACGATTGAGAAACTGTAATAGGTTGTTTCCGGATTTAAATAGTACAAGAGTACAGTACCATGAGGGACAAAAATGCTGACAGCACCTGGTATTCCCAGGCAGTCTCCCATCCAAGGACTAACCAGGCCTGACCTTGCTTAGCTTCCGAGACCAGGCGTATTGTATTGTAATGTGTATATGATGCACGTAAACACTTCACTGTACTGTTTACACCCTGTATCCTGTGCATGTGACGAATAAACGTTGATGTGATGATCAACTCACCATTCATATCAGCTATCATAGTCAATATACAGTGGGGCAAGAAAGTATTTTGTCCGCCACCAATTGTGCAAGTTCTCCCACTTAAAAAGATGAGAGGCCTGTAATTTTCATCACAGGTACACTTCAACTATGACAGACAAAATGAGAGAGAAAAAATCCAGAAAATCACATTGTAGGATTTTTTTAATGAATTTATTTGCAAATTATGGTGGAAAATAAGTGGGAGAACTTGCACAATTGGTGGCTGACTAAATACTTTTTTGCCTCACTGTATCTCTGCAGTTTTCTTTTCTTCTCTTTGCCAAAATTCATCATCAAAATTCATCATCTCTCCCATGTCTTATTCGACTAGTAGTTGGGATTTCTGAAATGTTTATTGCTTGCCAACATTTTACTCCCTCATCTATGTTTAATGTAACACACATGCATCAATTATTCCTTTCGGGTTGCCTATCCTGACGTGACGTTTGTAGTATAGAAAGTATTTGACTCATATGTGCCACAGAAAGTATTTGACTCTAGCCACAAAATGAAGTAAATTAGAAGTGGGGGGAGAATTTCTGCCAAAATACTTGGAACCATTTCCCTGTTTGACCGCTAGGTGTTATGGGTATTATGACTCATACTGTGGTACTCTATTGTAGGCTGTGTGTAGCAGTTAGTGGTTATGATATGAAGGTTTGGCTTGGTAAGGTTTTTTTTCGCCTGGTCAGACAGCTGATGTGTTGTGCACTGAAGTCCACAAGTGAAGGTTAAAGGTGAGAGGAGGAGAGCACGTAGGTGCCAGAAGGAATTATCCCACGATCAAAGGGATCGTGCTGTTTTGAAAATGATCTGTGTTTGCGTGTGATCAGGGGTGTATTCATTCCGTTGATTCTGTTGAAAAACGTTTCTTAAAGCGAAAGCAAACGGAACCAAACGGGGATAAACATACCTGAATTTGTCCAATGGAAACTCTCATTTGCAAATGTTGGACTAATGATTACACTCTAGATCAGCTAGATGAAGGCAAGATTGAACAAGGCGGTATTGAATGTGTCAATAATGTCTGTCATCTTGATTACTCAAAAGTCTCTCAACCTGTGTTCACCTATGTTGTAAACTTTCATTCATAGGCTAGGTTGTAGCAGCCTCATGATGGGTACAAGGACAGTATCATGTAGTAGCCTAAACCTAACTTTCAGGATGAATCAAACCAGTGTAGTTTTTATTCATCAATATAAAGTATTTTCTGCGTAATGGCAATTTATGTGCATGATATGAAGTTTGCTGTAGTGACCGACTAAGCTTAATTGTAAAAGTATGCCTCAACAGAGCCATGTTTACAAAAGTGTATTATGCTGAGCACACATTTAGTTAGGCAGCCAGGACCGTAGGACGCATTGTCGGTCTAGCTCTCACTGCAGTCCAGTGCCATGGACATCTTTGAAGTTTGGCCTCTAGTAATTCAGGTGGGCAACTTTATAAAGGCCTCCTCACAATGACCTTATCATGCAAGGCTCTACAGACAGATTTAAAAATACACAGGCTATTCTTGCGTTGATGGTGTATGTATTGAAGTCAACTGGGGCGGCAAATAGCCCTGTAAGAGCATTGGGCCAGTAACTGAGAGGTTGCTGGATCAAATCCCTGAGCTGACAAGGTACAAATCTATTGTTCTGCCACCTGAACAAGGCAGTTAATCCACTGTTCCTAGGCCGTCATTGAAAATAAGAATTTGTTCTGAATTGACTTGCCTAGTTAAATATATTTTTAAAGTGGTTCAACATTCAAATGCGTTTTGATTGACCACATAGGAGAGGCGACGGTCGGTGGAAGTCTGGCGCCACCAAGTGGACAATTATTTTAGTTCCCTTGTGGCATCAACGCTTCCTGAGATATTATATAAAAGATAACATGTTATGTCAATATTAATTATTTCTTCAACCCCTATTTGCTAGATTATTATTCCAATTTAGCTGTAAATCTGGTTTGAACTCAATAAGGATTTGTCTCGTTTCAGATTGGAGGGCGGATGTCCACGTCACTTTGGAACCTTCCAATGTGTTACATTGTAACAGTGAAAAGTGTCTTTTCCCGACGTTGATCAAATCCCAGTCTATGCCACCATTTTTTAAAAATAGCATCATCTTTGATATTTGTTGTAAAGTGTACAGAGCTCATTTAGGTGTAACCTTTACCGGATTTAACGTGTCTGAGAACGGCACCTTCCTCCCGAAAGCATTGCGGTATCGCTTCTCGGCCTTTTGGCTAAGATCAAGTGTAGTTGATACTGTTTGTAAGTATCCATGTTATGTACAACGTTATGCACTGAATTTGTATTTCAATGTGAAATGAAAATAAAAATTATTTTTCCAAAAAAAAAAAAAAAAAATCTGTTCTTATCAGTTTAATATCTGATACGTCCCCTATCTGGGGACCATATATTAAATTGATTTTTGGAATAGGGAGATGGAATAGGGGCTTGCTCCGTCCACTCCACGCATCGACCTGGTATTGCAGTACCTCCAGGAACGGTGCACCCCCTGCCGTTGTAAATATAAATTGGACGAAGTTAACCGGATGTTACTTTTATTAGAATCATTACGTTTGAGCAAGTCTGTCAATGATGCCTAGAAAGTGGTGAAGCCATTTTATGCCGTTTGTATGTGTATAAAATGATGTACAAAAATACAGATGAGCTGTTTAAAAAGGAAATGCAACAAAACTTCCAGAAGAAAACACCTGTTCTCACTTGCACCAACGAAACGAGACAAATCGTTATTGAGTTAAAACCAGATTTACTGCTAAACTGGAATAAAAATCTATCAAATAGGGGTGTGGGAAACCATTTGCAGATAACAATATTGACATAACATTTGATATTTTAAAAAATATCTCAGGTAAAATAATTGTCCACTTGGTGGCGCCAGACTTCCACCGACCGTCGCCTTGTTCAAGCTATGTGTTCAATCAAAATGCATTTTAATGTTGAACCACTCGACTTCATTACATAGTACATCATCAACACAAATAATGTATGAAATAAAAATAGTCTATATATTTTTTTAATCTGTCTGTAGAGCCTTGCATGATAAGGTCATTGTAGGGAGGCCTTTATAAAGTTGCCCTCCTAAATTACTAGAGGCCAAACTTCAAAGATGTCCATGGCACTGGACTGCAGTGAGAGCTAGACCGACAATGCGTCCTACGGTCCTGGCTGCCTAACTAAATGTGTGCTTCGCATAATACACGTTTGCAAACATGGCACTTTTGAGGCACACTTTTAAAATTAGGCTTAGTCAGTCACTACAGCAAACTTCATATCATGCACATAAAATACCAATAGGCCTATTGGGTTGGAGAGCATCTATCTACTCACGAAATACTGTATATCGATGAATAAAACATGCACTGCTTTGTTTCATACTGAAAGTTGTCAGAATTCAAGTTCCATCCATGAAATATTGGAATGTGGAGAAAAAGTGTCCAATAGTGGTTGAACTATAATCCTACAAATCTACTTTCATTCTCACTAATCGTGAAACTGTATGACAACAGTCCAGTCGTCGTGAACCGTGCGCCAGGCTCCAGGTTTAACCTGCTACATAAGTTCCCAAATGATTACAATAGGCTACATGTCCAAAATGATCGCTAAAATAAATGTATGTGGGTATTACTGACAGACGGCTCCAGATCGTTGCTGATACTAATTGTAAAATAAAAGCCTGGGCGTATAATCGAACCCTTCTAAATCGCATGTTTTCAGCTCGGCAGGTTTAGCCCTACGGAAGCCTGTAGCTTGGGGCTCCAAATTTCATACAAGCGAATCATGACCGCACACAATCAGAATTCTGAATAATGGCACAGTTATGTATAACCTACTTGACCGTGGAAAAATCCATTTAATATATTGTCCCCAGATAGGGGACATATCAGATATTAAACTGATAAGAACAGATTTATTTTATTTTGGAAAAATGGTTATTGTCGCAGGGTTTCTTAAAATAGCTCATACTTTTAACATAATCAATTGTACGCTTTAAAACGACATAATATGCATAAACAACTGCATTGAAACATTATATGTTAAAAGTACATGTTATTAAAAGAGGTCTTCTCTCCTTTGTGCAGGAATGAGGTGAGTCCTTATCAAACTTGCCTCCTCCTGCTCTTCCGAATCAACTCCGCCCCCATCCTTCAGGGCCCAGAAGAGATCCCTCCCCTAGGCGTTGCAGCGCTGTCAGGCCGGGACCTTAGATGGTGTTGGTGATACTTTGTCTGGGGTCGAGGCTCTATTTTGTCCATACCACCTCAGGGCTTCCGTAGCTATCAAGGCCACTGTCTGATGGGTGGTCTCCATGCGTTTCCCTACCAACAAGTTGTCAGAGGACCACAGTGCGTCCTTCAGACACGTGAGGGTGAGCCAGAGCTTGGTGGAATCGGCCTTCGGTCCACCCGTTACAGCAGGAGCTGAGGTGTTGTGTCCTGAGCTGAGGCGTGGTGTCCTGAGCTGAGGCGTGGTGTCCTGAGCTGAGGCGTGGTGTCCTGAGCTGAGGCGTGGTGTCCTGAGCTGAGGCGTGGTGTCCTGAGCTGAGGCGTGGTGTCCTGAGCTGAGGCGTGGTGTCCTGAGCTGAGGCGTGGTGTCCTGAGCTGAGGCGTGGTGTCCTCCCCTGCTGGCAGACACGAGGAGATCAGGGGGCTTCTTTCCACAGGTCTCTGGTTTATTTCATTGCAGTTACTCTTCTCTTCCTTATAGTTTCTTAATGTTTGGTATCTGTTTTGATATTTACATTTACATTAGTGGTACATATAGAGAGGAGACTGGGACAGGCCTTTCTCCAGTACTAACACTGAAGCTCACCACACCTCCTCCTCTTCCTCCTCCTAACTCACGATGGAGGTATAGGACTAGAATAACCTCATCAGGCCTTTCTCCAGTATTACCACTAAAGCTCACCACACCTCCTCTTCCTCATCTTCGTCCAACCTCTTCATCCTCTTCTTTTGTTTCCTCCTCTCGACTCATTTATTTAACTAGGCAAGTCAGTTAAGAACTAATTCTTATTTACAATGACAGCCTACCGACCGGGCAAAACCCGGACGACACTGGGCCAATTGTGCGCCGCAGTATGGGACTCCTAATCACGGCCGGTTGTGATACAGCCTGGAATCGAACCAGGGTTTGGAGTGACGCCTCTAGCCTTAGACCGCTGCGCTACTCGGGAGCCCAACAATACCCAATCACTTACCTACCAATTTAAATCAACCTTTTAAGTATAATTCCTCTTGTATTCCCTGAACATCCAAACATAGAAGTGGATAATAGCTTTCAGACAGGCTGTGGCCTGCAAAACTGTGCTTTCAGACAGGCTGTGTCCTGCAAAACTGTGCTTTCAGACAGACAGGCTGTGGCCTGCAAAACTGTGCTTTCAGACAGGCTGTTGCCTGCAAAACTGTGTTTTTATCTGCGAGATATTGAATCTCAATCGTCTTACTAATAACTTTTAGAATTCTAATTGAATGGAGAAGCAGCCTACATCCTCTTGATTTTTATCATCTTAGTTGTATCTCGTGTGAAGTTTCAGACGCATGTGATTGTAACTGAGACATCCAAGATGTCAGTGGATTGACCGAATGAAGACAGACTTTGTTTTACTGTACCAGTGCTTGTGAATAAAAAAAATCTTTGAGGAACTATTTCTTCACAATTTTTTTACAGAAGGATGTTCAGAGAACAACCAGCCCATTGTTGGACCAGGCTTTATTCTCACTTTCTACTGGTTCTCTTATGTAGGTGTAGCAGACTGTCTCAGAGGAGAGTACCACGTTGCAGGTGTAGCAGACTGTCTCAGAGGAGAGTACCACGTTGCAGGTGTAGCAGACTGTCTCAGAGGAGAGTACCACGTTGCAGGTCACTTCTCAGTTCCTATGCTTCCTGGCTGATGTTTTGGTCACTTTTGAATGCTGGCGGTGCTTTCACTCTAGTGGTAGCATGAGACGGAGTCTACAACCCACACAAGTGGCTCAGGTAGGTTTCCTCTAGAGCAGCGATGTTTTGGGGCAGTTGCTGGGCAACACGGACTTTCAACTCCCTCCAAAGATTTTCTATGGTATTGAGATCTGGAGACTGGGCAACGAAGCCACTCCTTCGTTGTCCGGGCGGTGTGTTTGGGATCATTGTCATGCTGACAGACCCAGCCACGTTTCATCTTCAATGCCCTTGCTGATGGAAGGAGGTTTTCACTCAAAATATCACGATACATGGCCCCATTCATTCTTTCCTTTACACGGATCAGTTGTCCTGGTCCCTTTGCAGAAAAACAGCCCCAAAGCATGTTTCCACCCCCATGCTTCACAGTAGGTATGGTGTTCTTTGGATGCAACTCAGCATTCTTTGTCCTCCAAACACGACGAGTTGAGTTTTTACCAAAAAGTTATATTTTGGGTTTCATCTGACCATTTGACATTCTCCCAATCTTCTTCTGGATCATCCAAATGCTCTCTAGCAGACTTCAGACGGGCCTGGACATGTACTGGCTTAAGCAGGGGGACACGTCTGGCACTGCAGGATTTGAGTCCCTGGCGGCGTAGTGTGTTACTGATGGTAGGCTTTGTTACTTTGGTCCCAGCTCTCTGCAGATCATTCACTTGGTCCCCCCGTGTGGTTCTGAGATTTTTGCTCACCGTTCTTGTGATCATTTTGACCCCACGGGGTGAGATCTTGCGTGGAGCCCCAGATCGAGGGAGATTATCAGTGGTCTTGTATGTCTTCCATATACTAATAATTGCTCCCACAGTTGATTTCTTCAAACCAAGCTGCTTACCTATTGCAGATTCAGTCTTCCCAGCCTGGTGTAGGTCTACAATTTTGTTTCTGGTGTCCTTTGACAGCTCTTTGGTCTTGGCCATAGTGGAGTTTGGAGTGTGACTATTTGAGGTTGTGGACAGGTGTCTTATATACTGATAACAAGTTCAAACAGGTGCCATTAATACAGGTAACGAGTGGAGGACAGAGGAGCCTCTTAAAAAAGAAGTTACAGGTCTGTGAGAGCCAGAAATCTTGCTTGTTTGTAGGTGACCAAATACTTATTTTCCACCATAATTTGCAAATAAATAATTAAAAATCCTACAATGTGATTTTCTGGATTTTTTTTCTCATTTTGTCTGTCATAGTTGAAGTCTACCAATGATGAAAATTACAGACCTCTCATCTTTTTAAGTGGGAGAACTTGCACAATTGGTGGCTGACTAAATACTTTTTTGCCCCACTGTACATACAAAACCATGCTCTTTCCATGACAGACTGACCAGGTGAATCCAGGTGAAAGCTAACCCTAACCCTTATTGATGTCTCTTGTTAAATCCACTTCGATCGGTGTAGATGAAGGGGAGGAGACCGGGTTAAAGAGGAAGGGGAGGAGACCGGGTTAAAGAGGAAGGGGAGGAGACCGGGTTAAAGAGGAAGGGGAGGAGACCGGGTTAAAGAGGAAGGGGAGGAGACCGGGTTAAAGATGAAGGGGAGGAGACCGGGTTAAAGATGAAGGGGAGGAGACGCTTTCAACACCTTGTAGAGTCAACATGGGGCCAGCATCCCTGTGGAACGCTTTCAACACCTTGTAGAGTCCAGGAATAATAATGACTGGTTATGCCCTGCTATTGTTTTAATTTGGATTTTATTTTTGTACCCAAATATACTTTATTTGAGTCTGTTCTGAGGGCAAAAGGGGGTGCAACTCAATATTAGGACGGTGTTCCTAATGTTTTGTACACTCAGTTTACAGGCCTAAATAGTGATAAAGCAGGATCATTTGCATCTGTTAAATCTACCCTTCAGAATGACTTCGATAGCAACAGTGAATCTATTTAGTTTTCAAGTGGAGACCTTTCGACAATCATTCTCACGATAGCTCATTGGTACCAACAGTCAGTGACAACTATCATAGCTATTTTTCCAGTAGGATGTGCTGCCAAGCCTATTGTTTTCTTTCTTCTGATCGTGGATATGACATCGATGATCTGACATTGTTTTAAAGGAACATAGACAAACCTTGCAATGCAAGTTGAACAAAATTTGGTTATCATGACGACATAATATTGTGGTTTGAAATTTCACCCTCGAAACAAGTTAAGACCTTTTTTTTTCTCCAAATCCAATGTATTTCCCCGTTATGCTCTGGGCGCAATTAGCAGATCAACCCATAAATAACATTAAAATACTTCATTTGTTAAGCCAAAATGATCCAAATTCTAAAATGCATTAAAAAAATATTCTTAAAACAGTGATTTTATTAAATTAGGTGGATAAAATAAGACAACTTTAATCTTTAATATTGTTTTTATTTCCATTACCAATCCTGAAAATGTGCTGTGAAAAAGAAAAACAAGTGATAATAACCCAGTACAACCTTCTTTCCTAAATACATTTGGTCTGTTTCTCACCTCACTTGATACAAGCCGTGCAAAGTTATGCCAAGGAGACCTAGAGTGATTGTTGCTTCAACTCAGTGGAAGCGATTATACTGGGTTTCTCAGTGTAGCAGTGCTGCTCTAGGATCAGTTTAGTCTTTTTCTGATCATAATGAATAAGAAGGGGGGGGGGGCATCTGATTCTAGATCAGCGTATCTACTCAGACGTTTTGTGAACATAGGCCCAGGATGAAATGGTCAGCGCCGTGTTTACTACTTGACCCTACGGCTATTTATTGAAATGCTACATAACAGATTATTTTCAGCGCCATCATTCCTCCATTAAAATACACAAACAGTTAAGACTATGGTTACATCATATTCATTTCAGCAGTATATGGGCCTCTGTTCACACATTGACTTGTGTGGCTTCAATACTTCCTAGCCTTAAATTACTTTATCGTAACATTTTGTATTATTTTCCTAGAAAATGTAAATAATGTAGGGGGAAGAATGTTCAGGGCGATATTACCCTCCTTACAACTAGAAGTAATCAATCTTTAAACACGGAATTTAGGAATTCACCCCCCCTAAAAAAATATTTGTAGACTGTGACCATGCAAACCGAGTCCTGAATTTATCTAACATGTTCATCTCAATGATGCTTTTCTCAACTGGTCCTAAACTCCTTGACTTATTTGGACATTTTCTCCTGAGAAATACTATATGATGTCAAGGATCAATATATTCCCAAGTGTAATATGTGATGAGCACCGAACTGACATTTGGAGAACTATAGTCTTTACATAACAATGTACTATTATATTTCAGAATGCCAATAGCCATCCTTTGAGTAAAACAAATATTTAATTTATACTTGAGAAAAATAGTAATAATCTGATTTGCACGGAACACAAAATGTATTTTCCTTCGTCAAACAGTAACAATTAAATTTTGTTTGACAGATCATTTCTTTTAAAAGATCAAATTAAATTCATTCTAGGATTGGGGAAAAAAAACAAGTTTGATGCTGGGTTTTCGCATCTCATTATGGGAGGTGAAACATTTTGGTATCCAGAACACAGTCTTATTGGTCAGTCAGTTTCGAGGAATCGTTGAAGGAATTTCTAACGAGGAGAAACAACCCTGTTGAAATCAGACGTTCCTCGTCAAACCATTCAACACTTCTTTTCAGAATCGAGTTTGTGTGCGGCTGGCGGCGGGCGACATAAGGGTGGTTATCATTGGATGGCTCTGGGCAGTAGAATAGGTCATAGGTCATGCCCTGAGGGGGCTTGGTGGAGCAGAGCGGAGGGGGAATGGGGACAGACATTGGAACCCTACTAAATGCCACCCTATCCCCTATATAAAGGGTTCTACATAGGGAACAGGGTGTCGTTTGAGATACAGAAATCGGGTTGGTGTCACGTCACATGAAGTCCTCGTAGTCTTGTGCGTAACCTCCATCGAACTCTCCGTAGTCCGATAGGTCATCCTTCATTTTGGACTTCATCCCTCCGGCAGCAACCACACCTTTCTTTTTCTTCTTCCCTTTATTCAGCTGCTGTTGGAAATAAAGACGGATTCGTTTTGTCTTATGACAGTCATTCATTTTATCATCATGTCCATTAGGGCACGCCTCAGTCTGTTTTCTTCCGTTTGATGCCTAATGAACATGAACCGGACTGAATACCGGTCTAAGTAGACCATGGATACTGGTGATAAATGTCTCTGTATGTAACCATTTTAAAAGCTTGCTTTTGGTTTATTTGTAAATAAAGCATGTCAGTTTTGTCACAGATTTTTTTTTTTTAACTTTTTTTTTTTTGTCTGTCATTTTGAAAAAGAAAATAATAAAAAACCCACTAACCTTTTCCTGTTTCTGTTTTTCACTTAGTAAGACTGTGGGAGTTGCTGACTTTCTTCAAGTCCTCTACCTCCACTGTAACATAAGAGATGCACAGTTAAAACAGTATTTCATATAATACAGGAACAGCCTCATTGACCGTTGAGATGCATGACCAATAACATCGGTTACTTTTCAAACGGTATATTATTAAATCAATACTTACATGAGAGACAGAGGTCTCAACAAGGACTCTAGGAAGCCGGAATAGTGTATTGAAGTCTCAAAAGGTGATTTCTTGTCTTTTAACAACTTTTCAAACTCTGAACTCATCTTTAGAAGACGGGCTTATGGCATCAATTCCTTTTACGTTGTTGACGACACCTGATTTGAGAAGGAAAAAATTATTTGAGCACCAATGATATGAAGCTTTCCACAGGCAACTGGTGTTGACAATGTCTAAAACTCTTGATACTTAAACCAGACATTTTACAATATAAATCGCAGATTCTCTGTAAAGCTTTCTATGAATCTGTAATACAGTGTCTTGCGAAAGTATTCGGCCCCCTTGAACTTTGCGACCTTTTGCCACATTTCGGGCTTCAAACATAAAGATATAAAACTGTATTTTTTTGTGAAGAATCAACAACAAGTGGGACACAATCAGGCGTGCAAAATTATTCAGCCCCTTTACTTTCAGTGCAGCAAACTCTCTCCAGAAGTTCAGTGAGGATCTCTGAATGATCCAATGTTGACCTAAATGACTAATGATGATAAATACAATCCACCAGTGTGTAATCAAGTCTCCATATAAATGCACCTGCACTGTGATAGTCTCAGAGGTCCGTTAAAAGCGCAGAGAGCATGTGTCTCACTTGTTGTTGATTCTTCACAAAAAAATACAGTTTTATATCTTTATGTTTGAAGCCTGAAATGTGGCAAAAGGTCGCAAAGTTCAAGGGGGCCGAATACTTTTGCAAGGCACTGTATGTGTAGACTGTCAGCCTTAAATATTTGTCATTCAACATACTTTTGGTAATGTAGTGTATGTGGACACCTGCTTGTCGAACATCTCATTCTAAAATCATGGGCATTTAATATGCAGTTGGTCCTCCCTTTGCTGCTATAACAGCCTCCACTCTTCTGGGAAGGCTTTCCACTAGATGTTGGAACATTGCTGCTATAACAGCCTCCACTCTTCTGGGAAGACTTTCCACTAGATGTTGGAACATTGCTGCTATAACAGCCTCAACTCTTCTGGGAAGGCTTTCCACTAGATGTTGGTACATTGCTGCAGGGGGACTTGATTCCGTTCAGCCACAAGAGCATTAGTGAAGTCGGGCACTGATGTTGGGCGATTAGGCACGCAGTCAGCATTCCAATTCATCCCGAAGGCTTTCGATGGGATTGAGGTCAGGTCTCTGTGCAGTCAAGTTCTAAACACACTGATCGACTAACCATTTCTGCATGGACCTCGCTTTGCACGGGGGTATTCATGCTGAAAGAGCCTTCCCATATATTACCTCAATTATCTCGACACTGGTGCCCCCGCACATTGACTCTGTACCGTAACCTCCACATTGACTCTGTACCGTAACACCCTGTATATAGTCTCCACATTGGCTCTGTACCGTAATACCTTGTATATTGTCTCCACATTGACTCTGTACCGTAACACCCTGTATATAACCTCCACATTGACTCTGTACTGTAATACCCTGTATATAGCCTCCACATTGACTCTGTACCGTAATACCCTGTATATAGCCTCCACATTGACTCTGTACCGTAATACCATGTATATAGCCTCCACATTGACTCTGTACCGTAATACCCTGTATATAGCCTCCACATTGACTCTGTACCGTAATACCCTGTATATAGCCTCCACATTGACTCTGTACCGTAATACCCTGTATATAGCCTTCACATTGACTCTGTACCGTAATACCCTGTATATAGCCTCCACATTGACTCTGTACCGTAATACCCTGTATATAGCCTCCACATTGACTCTGTACCGTAATACCCTGTATACAGCCTCCACATTGGCTCTGTACCGGTACCACTGTATATAGCCTCCACATTGACTGTACCGTAATACCCTGTATATAGCCTCCACATTGACTCTGTACCGTAATACCCTGTATATAACCTCCACATTGACTCTGTACCGTAATACCCTGTATATAGCCTCCACATTGACTGTACCGTAATACCCTGTATATAGCCTCCACATTGACTCTGTACCGTAATACCCTGTATATAGCCTCCACATTGACTCTGTACCGTAATACCCTGTATACAGCCTCCACATTGGCTCTGTACCGGTACCACTGTATATAACCTCCACATTGACTCTGTACCGTAATACCCTGTATATAGCCTCCACATTGACTCTGTACCGTAATACCCTGTATATAGCCTCCACATTGACTGTACCGTAATACCCTGTATATAGCCTCCACATTGACTCTGTACCGTAATACCCTGTATATAGCCTCCACATTGACTCTGTACCGTAATACCCTGTATACAGCCTCCACATTGGCTCTGTACCGGTACCACTGTATATAACCTCCACATTGACTCTGTACCGTAATACCCTGTATATAGCCCTGCTGTTGTCATTTACTGCTGCGCTTTAATTATTTGTTATTGTTATCTCATACTCTTTTTGTAGGTACTTTCTTAAAACTGCATTGTTGGTTAAGGACTTGTAAACATTTCACTGTAAGGTCTACTACACCTGTTGTATTCAGCATTTCACTGAGGTCTACTACACCTGTTGTATTCAGCATTTCTCTGTGAGGTCTACTACACCTGTTGTATTCAGCATTTCACTGTGAGGTCTACTACACCTGTTGTATTCAGCATTTCACTAAGGTCTACTACACCTGTTGTATTCAGCATTTCACTGTGAGGTCTACTACACTATATTGTAATTATTCGCCTACCTCATGCCTTTTGCACACAATGTATATAGACTATTTTTTCCCCCTTTTGTTTCTACTGTGTTATTGACTTGTTTATTGTTTACTCCATGTGTAACTCTGTGTTGTCTGTTCACACTGCTTTGCTTTATCTTGGCCAGGTCGCAGTTGTAAATGAGAACTTGTTCTCAACTAGCCTACCTGGTTAAATAAAGGTTAAATAAAATAAAATAAAAAACACCTGTTGTATTCAGCATTTCACTGTAAGATCTACTACACCTGTTGTATTCAGCATTTCACTGTAAGATCTACTACACCTGTTGTATTCAGCATTTCACTGTAAGATCTACCTACACCTGTTGTATTCAGCATTTCACTGTAAGGTCTACCTACACCTGTTGTATTCAGCTTTCACTGTAAGGTCTACTACACCTGTTGTATTCAGCATTTCACTGTAAGGTGAACTGTAACATTTGATTTAGAGGGATACAGGGTGTGTACATTATTAGGCTTTTGCGTCAGGTCAGACCTAAAAAAAAAAAATACCTGGTCCAACTGAGGTCCTGTCCTTCTTACCTGGAATCTCTGTTTCTTCTCTGTCATCTCAGTCACTCTGCTGATTAAAGACTGTTCCGCTCCCTGCATCTTCTTCATCTCCTGTTTCAGGTTCCCCTGCAAGACAAAAACACAGTGCCGTCATCCTGCCGTCAATAGAAAACATGCTTTAGCTCTCTGGAACACGTATTTATACTATAACGCGTGTGATATGTTTATTCACCACTAACGATCCTTAGACAACATTAATACTACGGCTCATACAACTGGGATGTGATCAGGTATTTTTGTGGTGTGTTGGTATGTGTGTTTGGTAAACACTCCTCTGTTTCTCACCCTCAGCTCCCTCTCGGCCTCTCTGATGCTGACGCAAGCGTGGTCCCGGTGCGACCCGATCACGGTACACACGGTACAGACACACACACTACACTGACGGCAGTAGATTCGGTTCATCTCCTGGTGTTCCGGGCACCTGATGACAATGTAAGTTATACTTCAGCTTGCTGCCAGTTGTTTAATGATTTGTCATATAATAAATTAAATAAAACAATCGTCAACTTTAAATGAAATGTTGAAACACAAAGTATTTACAGGAATTCAAGACTTTACTGCAAATACCGTCCAAAGTTGTTAGGAATTTCACTTTGTGCAGCTCAGAAAAGGAAATTCAATTGAGATTCTCCCCAAATAAGAGTGAAACTTTACCTCCAGGGTGAGGTGTCCTCCACAGGGGGTACCAGGGTGTGGCTCTGGAAGACAGGGGACTCCAGGTGAGGCCGGAGGTGGTCGGAGCACATGGAGGCTCCACACACCAGGCAGGTCTTCACCGCAGGGAGAGAGCCCTGGCTGGGGCAATAGTGGCAGGGTAGGAAGGTCTCCCTAGAGGTTTGACGAGCCAGGCTGGGGGACAGGTTGGTACGTCCAGGGGACAGGTTGTTGGCAGCACGGGTAGGAGAGGTGGAGGTGCCGATTGGACCAGATCTGTTGGAGATCTCTGGAAGAGGCTCCCGCTCAGCTTCAACAGGCTTCTCCTTCGTAGGGGTGACTAAACGTAAATGGGTTGTTATGGTCGTTTCAGCAGGATTCTTGGCGGGTGTGTACGGATCTCTTGCAGGGGGTGGAGGTGGGTCCAGCTCAACGGTGGTGATTCTTCTTGGCGATGTGTTGGTCATGTGACCTGCTGCTGCTTCAGGTGATTTTCTAGGGTCATTCAGTGGTTCTCTTGTAAGAGGTTCTGTTGCAGCAGGGGGTTCGTCCAGCTCAATGGGTGGGTCTCTCCTAGGGGACCTAGACCTATCACGTGTCAGGTCCGGACCTCTGACGGCGACGGACGCAGTACTAGGCGGTTTGGTTGCTAAGGAGAATGGTGCTGCTGGCACCTCCTCCTCACTGGACAACTCGACGTCAGACGACGTGTTCTGATTGGCTGAAGAGGAGGAAGAGGAAGTGGCGGGTCTCTTACGGTCACCAGACCGTCCCCTGGAGTGGGAGGAAGAGGAGCTGCCAGTGGCTTGTCTCTTGTTGTCGTGAAGATGGCCTCCTGGGACAGGAGAACTGGCTGGTCTCTTCCCTAACAGACGCTTGGATTGAGAGATGGAGGCTCTCTTCCCAAGGGTCCAGCCCGCCAAATTTATCTCAATGACATCCTCTTCATTGGCTCTGCCTTCTATACCCAACACAACATACATAACACAAATAAATTAGTAGTGATTAGGCCTACTTAGGTTACATCAAAAGGACACAAACCTAGCTAAATCAAATTGTATTTGTCACAGCACAGAATACAACAGGTGTAGACTTTAAGCGAAATGCTTGCTTTACAAGCCCTTCCCAATGATGCAGAGTTACAAAATGATGGGAAATATCATAAATATCATTATTTTAAGATAGAATAAGGTCGATTGATTTTAAGGCAAGTCAATGGACTTCAGTAGACTTTGACCTGTGTCGTTACTCGTGTGCGTCAGTCAATATAGCGTAATATTGTTGTTAATGTTTCTATCATAGCCAAGTCATCACCACCATATTAAAACAATGTGTTAACGATGTGTTATTGTTTTAAACTGTAGGCCTAGTACCATTACACAGGTACATCTTCCCCAGCAGTAGCCTAACTTTGGAAATGTTCGTTCCCATGACTAGTCAGCGAACCTGGGGTGTATTTATTACGTCTTGGAACGGAAACCGTTTACCGTTTATGAACCAAACAGAGCAAACGGAATGAAGCGTGGAGGGACCTATCAGAATTGGTCCAATATTAAATTCTCGTTTTCGTTGCAAAAGGTTTTCCGTTTGAAATAAACGGTTTGTGTTGCAAAACGTTTTGTAACAGACCAAACGTTTTGCAACAGAATCGGCGTAATGAATAAACCCCTGTATCGTTGTCCCCAGCCTAATTGCGCATGGGCAGAAGTGTCTGGTGAATTCGGGAAGTTACCTGTGGCTGAGCTGGTGCGTGTATGTGCAGGCGCTTCATGTCGCCACGGACTTGCGGTAGTGTCTCTCTTGAACCCCACCGGTAATGTCTTGTACTCCTCCTTGCACTCGGGGCAGTAGTATGGACCGGTGGGCGAACCACTCCATAACTCCTGTATACAGCAGTAGCAGAAAATATGTTTGCATCTCAGCGCAGTCGGATTCCGACATATACCGTGGCACAAAGGACACACCGAGGGCTCGCAGTCCGGGGTCGGCAACGACTGACCCATTTTGCCCAGTAAAAAACTATATTTGTTACGTTTTTTTGTCAACAACACGACAGGCTCGAACTCCAGGAAACGAAACCGTAAAATTAGGAGGAGCCAAGTGTTTGAATTACGTCCCCAGTGTAGTCCTGCACACTGCGCCCCACTCTTAAAGGTACAGGAAAACAATGTCTTCTCTGACCCAAATACATGTAGCTCGTTAGGTCGACAGATCAAACTACGCAGAGGTCTGCACTAGTGTCATCATTTGAAGAAAACATACACACGAGGAAAAAGCATGCGTACCTGTTGCCCTACCCGGCAGTTTCAGGATGGCTGTGATTGTAAGGTACCCAAGGGGTTAAAATCATACTGGCCTCTCACCATTTTAACGTCACATGAAATACATTTTGAATGGCTTGTAAACATAGATTGTGGAAGTTAATCTCTGAACATAGGTCTACTCTAACCTTTCAATTATTTCTTCATCTGGTTTACTAAACAATTCCAATACGTGTTCTGTGTTTCATTCATAGTTTAAATTCTCCAAAGTGGCCTGGGCTTCTGGAGCTCAGACGTGCAGTAGTACGTGTAGAAACAGATAGGTCGCGTTTTGAAGTGTCTGTCCTATAGCAGGTCGCGTTTTGAAGTGTCTGTCCTATAGCAGGCCACGTTTTGAAGTGTCTGTCCTATAGCAGGCCACGTTTTGAAGTGTCTGTCCTATAGCAGGCCACGTTTTGAAGTGTCTGTCCTATAGCAGGCCACGTTTTGAAGTGTCTGTCCTATAGCAGGCCACGTTTTGAAGTGTCTGTCCTATAGCAGGCCACGTTTTGAAGTGTCTGTCCTATAGCAGGCCACGTTTTGAAGTGTCTGTCCTATAGCAGGCCGCGTTTTGAAGTGTGTCCAATAGCAGGCCACGTTTTGAAGTGTCTGTCCAATAGCGGCCTTTTTCCAAACTGGGTCCTGGGGATCCCAAGGGTTGAACGTTTTAGTTTTTTTGCCCCCAGCGCTACACAGCTGACTTAAAATAATAAATTCATCATCAAGCTCTTATTATTTGAATCAGCTGTGGTTTGTGTGGTTCTAGGGGGGGAAAAACTAAATGTTAATCACCTCCCCAGTCCCACTCGTGCTTAGGTGTTTCTGAGTGTACTGATATATAAAAGTAGGACACATGACATCACGGACACTTTTTTTTTTTTCCTAAAACAATTTATATGCAGAGTTGTGTCTATTGTTGCCCTCTTATTGGCTAGAATGGACCCACCCACCCACCATCCTGTCTCAGCCTCCAGTATTTATGCTGCAGTAGTTTATGTGTCGGGGGGCTAGGGTCAGTTTGTTATATCTGGAGTACTTCTCCTCTCCTATTCGGTGTCCTGTGTGAATCTAAGTGTGCGTTCTCTAATTCTCTCCTTCTCTCTCTCTCTCGGAGGACCTGAGCCCTAGGACCATGCCCCAGGACGACCTGACATGATGACTCCTTGCTGTCCCCAGTCCACCTGGCCGTGCTGCTGCTCCAGTTTCAACTGTTCTGCCTTATTATTATTCGACCATGCTGGTCATTTATGAACATTTGAACATCTTGGCCATGTTCTGTTATAATCTCCACCCGGCACAGCCAAAAGAGGACTGGCCATCCCACATATGCTCTCTCTAATTCTCTCTTTCTTTCTCTCTCTCAGAGGACCTGAGCCCTAGGACCATGCCCTAGGAATACCTGACATGATGACTCCTTGCTGTCCCCAGTCCACCTGACCGTGCTGCTGCTCCAGTTTAAACTGTTCTGCCTTATTATTATTCGACCATGCTGGTCATTTATGAACATTTGAACATCTTGGCCATGTTCTGTTATAATCTCCACCCGGCACAGCCAGAAGAGGACTGGCCATCCCACATATGCTCTCTCTAATTCTCTCTTTCTTTCTCTCTCTCGGAGGACCTGAGCCCTAGGACCATGCCCCAGGAATACCTGACATGATGACTCCTTGCTGTCCCCAGTCCACCTGACTGTGCTGCTGCTCCAGTTTCAACTGTTCTACCTTATTATTATTCGACCATGCTGGTCATTTATGAACATTTGAACATCTTGGCCATGTTATGTTATAATCTCCACCCGGCACAGCCAGAAGAGGACTGGCCACCCCACATAGCCTGGTTCCTCTCTAGGTTTCTTCCTAGGTTTTGGCCTTTCTAGGGAGTTTTTCCTAGCCACCGTGCTTCTACACCTGCATTGCTTGCTGTTTGGGGTTTTAGGCTGGGTTTCTGTACAGCACTTTGAGATATCAGCTGATGTACGAAGGGCTATATAAATAAATTTGATTTGATTTGACCTGATCTTGCCTCCTCCCGACCGCCTTCCATGTTTTAAGACACGTTATTTTAGAGCTGTGACACACTGGTCTGGACAGGAGGCCTTTTGTAAAAAAGGCAGCATTTGCTCAGAATTGGAGCCGACACATTGGTTGGTTCTCTCAACAACAACAACAACAACAACAGGACTTTGTGTTAGCCAGACTAACTCATAGGTGAGTCCCATACTGGCATGTTAAGTCAGGGAGCATTAATAAAGTGTTATAATGGCAGAGGGTTTCAACCACACCACCTCTTACAAATTGGATCTGACAGAACATTGTAACGACCCTGGGTTTATAAGCGAGGATATCGACTCTGCCTCTCGAGCATTGCTTTTGCGTCACAGTCGATAGCGCGCTGGACTTCGGGCTAGAAGGTCGAGGGTTCGAGACCTGCTCCCTGCGTGTTTCATTACAATGTGAATGTTCTAAATATAAAACAAGGAAAGAAGACACCCCATGCTGAAATGTACAGAACCTGGTATTCCCAGGCAGTCAGCCGGCCAAGTACTAAACAAGCCAACCCTGCTTAGCAGCCGAGGTCGGGCGGTTTCAGGCTAGTATGGCCGTAAGCAAAGGAGTAACTCTTTGTACACGATAAAAAGTTGATGAGTCCGTGGAATGGACCTCTTCCAATTCCTCTCTGTTTAACTTTTATTTCACCTTTATTTAACTCGGCAAGTCAGTTAAGAACAAATTCTTATTTACAATGACGGCCTACCAGAAGGTTAAAAGGCCTCCTGCGGGGACGGGGGCTGGGATAAATATAAATCTAGAACAAAACACACATGACAAGAGAGACAACACAACACTACATAAAGAGAGACCAAAGATAACATAGCATGACAGAAACACATGACAACACAGCATGGTAGGAGCACATCATGGCAGAAACACATGACAACACAGCATGGTAGCAGCACAACATGCCAACACAACATGGTAGCAACACAACATGGCAGCACAACATGGTAGCAACACAACATTGCAGCAACACAACATGGTAGCAGCACAAAACAGGGTGCCAACATTGGGCAAATGACAACAGCACAAAGGACAAGAAGGTAGAGACAACAAAACATCACGCAAATTGAAATGTCTTTCAATATTGGCTTTACAGAAATATTTAAATAGAGATTGACAGCTTCTAGTGTAAAAAAAAAAAGCATGTAGAGGTCTAATTTTTATCATAAGTACACTTCAACTGTGAGAAACGGAATCTAAAACAATCCAGAATATCACATTGTATGATTTTGAAGTAATTAATTAGCATTTTATTGCATGACATAAGTATTTGATACATCAGAAAAGCAGAACTTAATATTTGGTACAGAAGCCTTTGTTTGCAATTACAGAGATCATATGTTTCCTGTAGTTCTTCACCAAGTTTGCACACACTGCAGCAGGGATTTTGGCCCACTCCTCCATACAGACTCCTCCACTCCTCCAGATCCTTCAGGTTTCGGGGCTGTCGCTGGGCAATACGGACTTTCAGCTCCCTCCAAAGATTTTCTATTGGGTTCAGGTCTGGAGACTGGCTAGGCCACTCCAGGACCTTGAGATGCTTCTTACGGAGCCGCTCCTTAGTTGCCCTGGCTGTGTGTTTCGGGTCGTTGTCATGCTGGAAGACACAGCCATGACCCATCTTCAATGCTCTTACTGAGGGAAGGAGGTTGTTGGCCAAGATCTCGCGATACATGGCCCAATCCATCCTCCCCTCAATACGGTGCAGTCGTCCTGTCCCCTTTGCAGAAAAGCATCCCCAAAGAATGATGTTTCCACCTCCATGCTTCACGGTTGGGATGATGTTCTTGGGGTTGTACTCATCCTTCTTCATCCAAACACGGCGAGTGGAGTTTAGACCAAAAATATATATTTTTGTCTCATCAGACCACATGACCTTCTCCCATTCCTGCTCTGGATCATCCAGATGGACATTGGCAAACTTCAGACGGGCCTGGACATGCGCTGGCTTGAGCAGGGGGACCTTGCGTGTGCTGCAGGATTTTAATCCATGACTGCATAGTGTGTTACTGATGGTTTTCTTTGAGACTGTGGTTCCAGCTCTGACCAGGTCCTGCCGTGTAGTTTGGGGCTGATCCCTCACTTTCCTCATGATCGTTGATGCCCCACTAGGTGAGATCTTGCATGGAGCCCCAGACCGAGGGTGATTGACCGTCATCTTGAACTTCTTCCATTTTTCTAATAATTGCGCCAACAGTTGTTGCCTTCTCACCAAGCTGCTTGCCTATTGTCCTGTAGCCCATCCCAGCCTTGTGCAGGTCTACAATTTAACCCTGATGTCCTTACACAGCTATCTGGTCTTGGCCATTGTGGAGAGGTTAGAGTCTGTTTGATTGAGTGTGTGGACAGGTGTCTTTTATACAGGTAACGAGTTCAAACAGGTGCAGTTAATACAGGTAATGAGTGGAGAACAGGAGGGCTTCTTAAAGGAAAACTAACAGGTCTGTGAGAGCCGGAATTCTTACTGGTTGGTAGGTGATCAAATACTTATGTCATGCAATAAAATGCAAATGAATTACTTAAAAATCATACAATATGATTTTCTGGATTTTTGTTTTAGATTCTGTCTTTCACAGTTGAAGTGTACTTATGATAAAAAAAAATACAGGCCTCTTCATGCTTTGTAAGTAGGAAAACCAGCAAAATCGTCAGTTTTTCGGATGACTGCCTTGCCTGGTTTACCAATTACTTTGCAGACAGAGTTCAGTGTGTCAAATCGGAGGGCATGCTGTCCGGTCCTCTGGCAGTCTCTATGGGGGTGCCACAGGGTTCAATCCTCGGGCCGACTCTTTTCTCTGTATGATGATCATCATGATGATGATGTTGCTCTTGCTGCGGGCGATTTCCTGATCCACCTCTACGCAGACGACACCATTCTATATACTTCCGGCCCGTCCTTGGACACAGTGCTATCTAACCTCCAAACGAGCTTCAATGCCATACAACACTCCTTCCGTGGCCTCCAACTGCTCTTAAACGCTAGTAAAACCAAATGCATGCTTTTCAACCGTTCGCTGCCTGCACCCGCACGCCTGACCAGCATCACCACCCTGGATGGTTCCGAGCTTGAATATGTGGACATCTATAAGTACCTAGGTGTCTGGTTAGACTGCAAACTCTCCTTCCAGACTCATATCAAACATCTCCAATCGAAAATCAAATCAAGAGTCGGCTTTCTATTCTGCAACAAAGCCTCCTTCACTCACACCGCCAAACTTACCCTACTAAAACGGACTATCCTACCGATCCTCGACTTTGGCGATGTCATCTACAAAATTGCTTCCAACACTCTACTCAGCAAACTGGATGCAGTTTATCACAGTGCCATCCGTTTTGTCACTAAAGCACCTTATACCACCCACCACTGCGACTTGTATGCTCTAGTCGGCTGGCCCTACATATTCGTCGCCAGACCCACTGGCTCCAGGTCATCTACAAGTCCATGCTAGGTATAGCTCCGCCTTATCTCAGTTCACTGGTCACGATGGCAACACCCATCCGTAGCACGCGCTCCAGTAGGTGTATCTCACTGATCATCCCTAAAGCCAACACCTCATTTGGCCGCCTTTCGTTCCAGTTCTCTGCTGCCTGTGACTGGAACGAATTGCAAAAATCGCTGAAGTTGGAGACTTTTATCTCCCTCACCAACTTCAAACATCTGCTATCTGAGCAGCTAACCGAGCGCTGCAGCTGTACATAGTCTATCGGTAAACAGCCCACCCATTTTTACCGACCTCATCCCCATACTGTTTTTATTTATTTACTTTTCTGCTCTTTTGCACACCAATATCTCTACCTGTACATGACCATCTGATCATTTATCACTCCAGTGTTGTTAATCTGCAAAATTGTAATTATTCGCCTACCTCCTCATGCCTTTTGCACACAATGTATATAGACTCCCCTTTTTTTTCTACTGTGTTACTGACTTGTTAATTGTTTACTCCATGTGTAACTCTGTGTTGTCTGTTCACACTGCTATGCTTTATCTTGGCCAGGTCGCGGGTTGTAAATGAGAACTTGTGCTCAACTAGCCTACCTGGTTAAATAAAGGTGAAATAAAATAAATACAATTTTTAAAAAAGTGTATCAAATACTTGTTCTCCACACTGTATATCAGATAACATGGACTGCCACTCATACAGGTAAAGACACCAGTACATAACTTACACACATTACAGAGTTCATACTGTATATTGTTATTGTGTATATATTTCCAATCAACCATTTTATTTTTTTAACAACTTTATTACTTAGCTATTTGTGGATATTTTTGTTTAGGAGAGCTTGCAAGTAATCATTTCACTGTACCGTTTACACCCTGTATCCTGTGCACGTGACAAATAAACTTTGATTTGATGATCAACTCACCATTCATATCAGCTGTCATACTCAATAGAATAGGTGACTGACTTGACCAACACTATCTAGTCATCATTGACATTGACTATTTTCATTTTTGGAAAAATAACGTTCCCGTAGTAAACGGGATATTTTGTCAGGACAAGATGCTAGAATATGCATATAATTGACAGCTTAGGATAGAAAACACTCTAAAGTTTCCAAAACTGTAAAAATATTGTCTGTGAGTAAAACAGAACTGATGTTGCAGGCGAAAGCCTGAGAAAAATCCAATCCGGAAGTGCCTCATGTTTTGAAAGCGCTGCGTTCCAATGCGTCCCTATTGAGCAGTGAATGGGCTATCAACCAGATTACTTTTTCTCCGTATTCACCAAGGTGTCTACAGCATTGTGACGTAGTTTTACGCATTTAGCGGCTACATTGCGCAAGTGGTCACCTGATGCTGCCAGAGTGACTCTCGGGTAAAATACAGAGGTAGCCATTACTCCAATCTGTCCTACTGAAAAACGAATTGTCCCGGTGGATATATTATCGAATAGATATTTGAAAAACACCTTGAGGATTGATTATAAACAACGTTTGCCATGTTTCTGTCGATATTATGGAGCTAATTTGTAATATTTTTCGGCGTTTTCAGTGACCGCAATTGCCGGGCGATTTCTCAGCCAAACATGAAGAAAAAACGGAGCTATTTCTCCTACAAAAATAATATTTTGGGAAAAAAGGAACATTTTATATCTAACTGGGAGTTTCCTTAGTGGAAACATCCGAAGCTCATCAAAGGTAAACGATTTAATTTGATTGCTTTTCTGATTTCCGTGACCAAGTTACCTGCTGCTAGCTGGACAAAATGCTATGCTAGGCTATCGATAAACTTACACAAATGCTTGTCCTATCTTTGGCTGTAAAGCATATTCTGAAAATCTGAGATGACCTGGTGATTAACAAAAGGCTAAGCTGTGTCTCAATATATTTCACTTGTGATTTTCATGAATATGAATATTTTCTAGGGAAATTTATGTCCGTTGCGTTATGCTAATTAGTGTCAGTTGATAATTACGCTCCCTCTTGTGGGATGGGGAGTCACTAGTTAACTACCTCAAATGTAATATCCATCATGATTCTAATAAAAGAACCACCCGGTTAACTTGGTCTACTTTTCCTTTACAACGGCAGAGGGTGCACCGTTCCTGGAGGTACTGCAATACCAGGTCGATGCGTGGAGTGGACGGAGCAAGCCCCTATTCCATCTCCCTATTCCAAAAATCCCTTTAATATATGGTCTACATTTTAAAAATCCATTTACTGTTTTGCAACAGCTCTGTGTCTTATGGACTCTGTTCTAAAAACTCGACAACCTTGTTCCAAGAAAAATGCTTGTAGACGATTGAGAAACTGTAATAGGTTGTTTCCGGATTTAAATAGTACAAGAGTACAGTACCATGAGGGACAAAAATGCTGACAGCACCTGGTATTCCCAGGCAGTCTCCCATCCAAGGACTAACCAGGCCTGACCTTGCTTAGCTTCCGAGACCAGGCGTATTGTATTGTAATGTGTATATGATGCACGTAAACACTTCACTGTACTGTTTACACCCTGTATCCTGTGCATGTGACGAATAAACGTTGATGTGATGATCAACTCACCATTCATATCAGCTATCATAGTCAATATACAGTGGGGCAAGAAAGTATTTTGTCCGCCACCAATTGTGCAAGTTCTCCCACTTAAAAAGATGAGAGAGGCCTGTAATTTTCATCACATGTACACTTCAACTATGACAGACAAAATGAGAGAGAAAAAATCCAGAAAATCACATTGTAGGATTTTTTTAATGAATTTATTTGCAAATTATGGTGGAAAATAAGTGGGAGAACTTGCACAATTGGTGGCTGACTAAATACTTTTTTGCCTCACTGTATCTCTGCAGTTTTCTTTTCTTCTCTTTGCCAAAATTCATCATCAAAATTCATCATCTCTCCCATGTCTTATTCGACTAGTAGTTGTTCTGAAATGTTTATTGCTTGCCAACATTTTACTCCCTCATCTATGTTTAATGTAACACACATGCATCAATTATTCCTTTCGGGTTGCCTATCCTGACGTGACGTTTGTAGTATAGAAAGTATTTGACTCATATGTGCCACAGAAAGTATTTGACTCTAGCCACAAAATGAAGTAAATTAGAAGTGGGGGGAGAATTTCTGCCAAAATACTTGGAACCATTTCCCTGTTTGACCGCTAGGTGTTATGGGTATTATGACTCATACTGTGGTACTCTATTGTAGGCTGTGTGTAGCAGTTAGTGGTTATGATATGAAGGTTTGGCTTGGTAAGGTTTTTTTTCGCCTGGTCAGACAGCTGATGTGTTGTGCACTGAAGTCCACAAGTGAAGGTTAAAGGTGAGAGGAGGAGAGCACGTAGGTACCAGAAGGAATTATCCCACGATCAAAGGGATCGTGCTGTTTTGAAAATGATCTGTGTTTGCGTGTGATCAGGGGTGTATTCATTCCGTTGATTCTGTTGAAAAACGTTTCTTAAAGCGAAAGCAAACGGAACCAAACGGGGATAAACATACCTGAATTTGTCCAATGGAAACTCTCATTTGCAAATGTTGGACTAATGATTACACTCTAGATCAGCTAGATGAAGGCAAGATTGAACAAGGCGGTATTGAATGTGTCAATAATGTCTGTCATCTTGATTACTCAAAAGTCTCTCAACCTGTGTTCACCTACGTTGTAAACTTTCATTCATAGGCTAGGTTGTAGCAGCCTCATGATGGGTACAAGGACAGTATCATGTAGTAGCCTAAACCTAACTTTCAGGATGAATCAAACCAGTGTAGTTTTTATTCATCAATATAAAGTATTTTCTGCGTAATGGCAATTTATGTGCATGATATGAAGTTTGCTGTAGTGACCGACTAAGCTTAATTGTAAAAGTATGCCTCAACAGAGCCATGTTTACAAAAGTGTATTATGCTGAGCACACATTTAGTTAGGCAGCCAGGACCGTAGGACGCATTGTCGGTCTAGCTCTCACTGCAGTCCAGTGCCATGGACATCTTTGAAGTTTGGCCTCTAGTAATTCAGGTGGGCAACTTTATAAAGGCCTCCTCACAATGACCTTATCATGCAAGGCTCTACAGACAGATTTAAAAATACACAGGCTATTCTTGCGTTGATGGTGTATGTATTGAAGTCAACTGGGGCGGCAAATAGCCTAGTAAGAGCATTGGGCCAGTAACTGAGAGGTTGCTGGATCAAATCCCTGAGCTGACATGGTACAAATCTATTGTTCTGCCCCCTGAACAAGGCAGTTAATCCGCTGTTCCTAGTGTAACAGGGTTATATTGGTGATTCCACTTGCCACTTTATTGTTAAGCCAATGGGTTTTTGGTTTGAGTTTGTTTTGCCTTCACCTACTCAACATGGCATCTTATTGGCTGGTTTGCGTAGCTTGCTTACGAGGGGGGATGTTCCAGTTAGAATCGTCCCAGTGAACAAGCACCAAACCAGCGGTAAGTTGTTGGTTGCAAAGCACTGTACATCAAAAGTGATTTTTATACTCTCAAGTGATAATTTAAATGTACAATTTATATCAAATTGTTTGTAAATGTTATTCGATAAGATGCAGCGGTTTTTGGAGAATATTTGTTGTGCATTTTGTTGTAGAGAATTTCCGCCAGTATTAGCTAGCAACTTACTGTGTCTGGTGGGGGGGTTCATATATTTTGTACAGTGCGTGAGTGCAGAGTTGGATGGTGAGACGTGCATTGCATGACGTGCAATTTTGTGTCGTTCTTATCAGAATAAAGCTACATGACTGGTGCTACATGTTGGAGTTCCGTGTCGATGACTGATTGTACACAACGCAAGACGAGTACTGTTACACTAGGCCGTCATTGAAAATAAGAATTTGTTCTGAATTGACTTGCCTAGTTAAATATATTTTTAAAGTGGTTCAACATTCAAATGCGTTTTGATTGACCACATAGGAGAGGCGACGGTCGGTGGAAGTCTGGCGCCACCAAGTGGACAATTATTTTAGTTCCCTTGTGGCATCAACGCTTCCTGAGATATTATATAAAAGATAACATGTTATGTCAATATTAATTATTTCTTCAACCCCTATTTGCTAGATTATTATTCCAATTTAGCTGTAAATCTGGTTTGAACTCAATAAGGATTTGTCTCGTTTCAGATTGGAGGGCGGATGTCCACGTCACTTTGGAACCTTCCAATGTGTTACATTGTAACAGTGAAAAGTGTCTTTTCCCGACGTTGATCAAATCCCAGTCTATGCCACCATTTTTTTTAAATAGCATCATCTTTGATATTTATTGTAAAGTGTACAGAGCTCATTTAGGTGTAACCTTTACCGGATTTAACGTGTCTGAGAACGGCACCTTCCTCCCGAAAGCATTGCGGTATCGCTTCTCGGCCTTTTGGCTAAGATCAAGTGTAGTATCTGTTCTTATCAGTTTAATATCTGATACGGAAATGGCACTTTTAGCAGAACAGAGAAGCAAGGGGGTTATTTTAAGAAGCAAGGAAAGGGAATTAGAAGAAGGGGAGAAGTGCACTAGGTACTTTTTTAAGAAAATAGTTAGTAAGGGTAGGATTATGACAGGATTGAGAAACAAGGACGGGGTTTTAAAAACAGATACAGAGGGAATAAAGGAAGTGGTCGAGGACTTTTATGGGGAACTGTTTGGGGTAAAAGATGTGTGCGAGGGAACAATGGGGGACCTTTTAACATACATCGACAAGACCTTACCCAATACAGACGACCTGAAAAAAGACCTGACGAGGACAGAAATCGACCAAGGACTGAAACGTTTTAAGAGGGGTAAATCACCGGGGGAGGACGGCCTCCCTTTGGAGTTTTATCTGACCTTTTGGGATGTTTTAGCCGACGAACTTCTGACTGTTTTTACTGACTTCGAACACCTCGACAGACTACCCGACAGTTTTAGAGTGGGGATCGTGACTCTTTTACACAAGAAAAACGACAGGACGGACCTGAAAAACTGGAGACCGATTACCCTTTTAAACTTTGATTGTAAACTTTTTACCAAGGTTTTAACACTCAGAATGTCTTCTGTTTTAGGGGAGGTGATCCACCCGGACCAAACCTGTGCCGTGCCCGGAAGGAAGATCACGGACAGCCTGATACTGATCCGAGATGCCATCTGTTATGCGAGAGACAGAAACATGCGGCTTGTAGTCCTAAATTTAGATTTTGAAAAAGCCTTTGATCGGGTCTCGCACCAGTACCTCTTTAAGGTACTGCAAAAAATGGGTTTCCCGGACAGGTTCTTAGCTTGGGTGGGACTGCTGTACGGGGACATCACCAGCAAAATCCTTGTAAATGGGCATCTGTCAAAAGCAGTGGGAGTACACTGCGGCGTCCGTCAGGGCTGTCCGTTATCTCCCCTTCTGTTCGTGGCCTGTATTGAACCACTGGCACAGGTCTTGAGAAGGGACCAAGGGATCAGTGGGGTGGGTATCCCGGGGAGTGGGGGGATGACCGCCAAGTGCGTCTTTTACATGGACGACGTCAACATTTTATGTACCGACCTTTTATCCGTCGACAGGACTCTGGACAGGACTGACTGGTACGGACGAGCCTCTGGGGCGAGACTGAACAGAGACAAGACAGAGGCCCAATTCTTCGGACCGTGGGCAGACCCAGACTTGACCGGACTACCTCTGACAGTTAAACTGACGGACATAAGGGTACTGGGGGTAAAGTTTGACCGGGGGGGAGGAGGGAGCGGTAACTGGAGCGGAATCCTGGGGACGGTAAGACAGAGACTGGGTTTTTGGGGACTACGACAGCTGACTTTTGAGGGCAAGGTTTTAATCATTAAAGCTGTGATTTTACCTGTGCTTTTATTAATCAGTTCTGTTTTTATCCCCCCTCGAAGGAGCATTTTAGACCTGGAGCGGACGCTTTTTTACTTCCTGTGGGGAGGCAAGTGGGAGAGGCTGAGGAGGGAGGTGGTCAAGAGGCCCAGGTCCAAGGGGGGGAAAGGCTTGCCTGACCTCTACTTGTTCCTGGGCAGCCGCTACACAGCGTTACATCTGACTCTTGCCACCTCCCCGGTCAACAACAAGACCCAGGCCCTCGCACGGTTCTGGCTGGGATCTTACCTCAGGACTCTGAGGCTGATCCCAGTCGACTTGCGAGCCCCAGTCTCTTTCCTGCTACCCCCGCACTACGCCCAGCTCCAGAAGTTTTTAAGACATTTTAAACTGGAAAAAGAAACAGTCACGGTTTTAACAAAACACCGCTCTCTTCTCTCTCTTGTGCAGGATCGGGAACCAGTGTGTCCAGTGCGCGGGCTCGCTATAGGTGAGCCCACAACGGTTTGGCGCAACGTGGCCCATCCTGCTCTCCTGAATCGGCATCGGGACCTGTCCTGGATGGTCGCCCACGAGATCCTCCCGGTCAGGGCCGTTATGCACTCACGGGGCATGGCGAGGACATCCGCGTGCCCCCGACCAGGCTGCGGCCAAGAAGAGTCGGTGAGGCACATGCTCTGGGAGTGCAGAGCCGCCAGGGACCTGTGGAAGGAAGCAGGCCCCCTGATCACCTCGTGTCTGCCAGCAGGGGAGGACCTAACACCTCAGCTCGTGCTGTATGGGGTGGGCCGAAGGCCCATTCCATCGAAGGCCTTCACCAAGCTCTGGCCCACCCTCACGTGCCTGAAGGAAGCACTGTGGTCCTCCCGTAACCTGCTGGTAGCGAAAAACGTAGAGACCACCCCCCAGGCAGTGGCCATGGTAGCCACGGAAGCCCTGGGGTGGTACGGAAGGAAGGGGGCCTCGACCCCAGGCGAAGGGTCCCCCACAACACCCTAGGTCCCGGCGGCCACGGCCTGACAGCGCTGCGGCGCCTAGGGCGATGCGCCTAGGGGAGGGATCTCCTCTGGGCCCCGAAGGACGGGACGATGATCTATTCAGAAGAGCAGGATGAGGTGAGCTTGATAAAGACTCACCCCGCTCCTGTACAAGGGACTGAAGACAGCCTTTTAACAAAGTGACTTTTTAACATGGTTTTTCATGTCTTAAAAATGTTTTACCTTTGTTAGATCATTAGTACACATTTTAAATGGCTTTTACAGATTTGATGTTTTTACAAGGAAAGTACTTTTATCCATGGTTGTTTTCATTGGTTTTAACAACATGTACTTTTTAACAAATTTAAATGTAACTTTCAAATGCTGTGTTTTATGCTTTGTTGCCGTTTTTATGTGTATCAATGATGTAAAAAATGTATGAGCTGTTTTTAAAAGAAATGTATCAATAAAACTTTTCCAAAAGAAAAAAATCTGTTCTTATCAGTTTAATATCTGATACGTCCCCTATCTGGGGACCATATATTAAATTGATTTTTGGAATAGGGAGATGGAATAGGGGCTTGCTCCGTCCACTCCACGCATCGACCTGGTATTGCAGTACCTCCAGGAACGGTGCACCCCCTGCCGTTGTAAATATAAATTGGACGAAGTTAACCGGATGTTACTTTTATTAGAATCATTACGTTTGAGCAAGTCTGTCAATGATGCCTAGAAAGTGGTGAAGCCACTCGGCCCTGACGCTTTTATGCCGTTTGTATGTGTATAAAATGATGTACAAAAATACAGATGAGCTGTTTTCAAAGGAAATGCAACAAAACTTCCAGAAGAAAACACCTGTTCTCACTTGCACCAACGAAACGAGACAAATCCTTATTGAGTTAAAACCAGATTTACTGCTAAACTGGAATAAAAATCTATCAAATAGGGGTGTGGGAAACCATTTGCAGATAACAATATTGACATAACATTTGATATTTTACAAAATATCTCAGGTAAAATAATTGTCCACTTGGTGGCGCCAGACTTCCACCGACCGTCGCCTTGTTCAAGCTATGTGTTCAATCAAAATGCATTTTAATGTTGAACCACTCGACTTCATTACATAGTACATCATCAACACAAATAATGTATGAAATAAAAATAGTCTATATATTTTTTAAATCTGTCTGTAGAGCCTTGCATGATAAGGTCATTGTAGGGAGGCCTTTATAAAGTTGCCCTCCTGAATTACTAGAGGCCAAACTTCAAAGATGTCTATGGCACTGGACTGCAGTGAGAGCTAGACCGACAATGCGTCCTACGGTCTTGGCTGCCTAACTAAATGTGTGCTTCGCATAATACACTTTTGCAAACATGGCACTTTTGAGGCACACTTTTAAAATTAGGCTTAGTCAGTCACTACAGCAAACTTCATATCATGCACATAAAATACCAATAGGCATATTGGGTTGGAGAGCATCTATCTACTCACGAAATACTGTATATCGATGAATAAAACATGCACTGCTTTGTTTCATACTGAAAGTTGTCATAATTCAAGTTCCATCCATGAAATATTGGAATGTGGAGAAAAAGTGTCCAATAGTGGTTGAACTATAATCCTACAAATCTACTTTCATTCTCACTACTCGTTAAACTGTATGACAACAGTCCAGTCGTCGTGAACCGTGCGCCAGGCTCCAGGTTTAACCTGCTACATAAGTTCCCAAATGATTACAATAGGCTACATGTCCAAAATGATCGCTAAAATAAATGTATGTGGGTATTACTGACAGACGGCTCCAGATCGTTGCTGATACTAATTGTAAAATAAAAGCCTGGGCGTATAATCAAACCCTTCTAAATCGCATGTTTTCAGCTCGGCAGGTTTAGCCCTACGGAAGCCTGTAGCTTGGGGCTCCAAATTTCATACAAGCGAATCATGACGGCACACAATCAGAATTCTGAATAATGGCACAGTTATGTATAACCTACTTGACCGTGGAAAAATCCATTTCATATATTGTCCCCAGATAGGGGACATATCAGATATTAAACTGATAAGAACAGATTTATTTTATTTTGGAAAAATGGTTATTGTCGCAGGGTTTCTTAAAATAGCTCATACTTTTAACATAATCATTTGTACGCTTTAAAACGACATAATGTGCATAAACAACTGCATTGAAACATTATATGTTAAAAGTACATGTTATTAAAAGAGGTCTTCTCTCCTTTGTGCAGGAATGAGGTGAGTCCTTATCAAACTTGCCTCCTCCTGCTCTTCCGAATCAACTCCGCCCCCATCCTTCAGGGCCCAGAAGAGATCCCTCCCCTAGGCGTTGCAGCGCTGTCAGGCCGGGACCTTAGATGGTGTTGGTGATACTTTGTCTGGGGTCGAGGCTCTATTTTGTCCATACCACCTCAGGGCTTCCGTAGCTATCAAGGCCACTGTCTGATGGGTGGTCTCCATGCGTTTCCCTACCAACAAGTTGTCAGAGGACCACAGTGCGTCCTTCAGACACGTGAGGGTGAGCCAGAGCTTGGTGGAATCGGCCTTCAGGCCACCCGTTACAGCAGGAGCTGAGGTGTTGTGTCCTGAGCTGAGGTGTTGTGTCCTGAGCTGAGGCGTGGTGTCCTGAGCTGAGGCGTGGTGTCCTGAGCTGAGGCGTGGTGTCCTGAGCTGAGGCGTGGTGTCCTGAGCTGAGGCGTGGTGTCCTGAGCTGAGGCGTGGTGTCCTGAGCTGAGGCGTGGTGTCCTGAGCTGAGGCGTGGTGTCCTCCCCTGCTGGCAGACACGAGGAGATCAGGGGGCTTCTTTCCACAGGTCTCTGGTTTATTTCATTGCAGTTACTCTTCTCTTCCTTATAGTTTCTTAATGTTTGGTATCTGTTTTGATATTTACATTTACATTAGTGGTACATATAGAGAGGAGACTGGGACAGGCCTTTCTCCAGTATTAACACTAAAGCTCACCACACCTCCTCCTCTTCCTCCTCCTAACTCACGATGGAGGTATATGACTAGAATAACCTCATCAGGCCTTTCTCCAGTATTACCACTAAAGCTCACCACATCTCCTCTTCCTCATCTTTGTCCAACCTCTTCATCCTCTTCTTTTGTTTCCTCCTCTCGACTCATTTATTTAACTAGGCAAGTCAGTTAAGAACTAATTCTTATTTACAATGACAGCCTACCGACCGTGCAAAACCCGGACGACACTGGGCCAATTGTGCGCCGCAGTATGGGACTCCTAATCACGGCCGGTTGTGATACAGCCTGGAATCAAACCAGGGTTTGGAGTGACGCCTCTAGCCTTAGACCGCTGCGCTACTCGGGAGCCCAACAATACCCAATCACTTACCTACCAATTTAAATCAACCTTTTAAGTATAATTCCTCTTGTATTCCCTGAACATCCAAACATAGAAGTGGATAATAGCTTTCAGACAGGCTGTGGCCTGCAAAACTGTGCTTTCAGACAGGCTGTGTCCTGCAAAACTGTGCTTTCAGACAGACAGGCTGTGGCCTGCAAAACTGTGCTTTCAGACAGGCTGTGGCCTGCAAAACTGTGCTTTTATCTGCGAGATATTGAATCTCAATCGTCTTACTAATAACTTTTAGAATTCTAATTGAATGGAGAAGCAGCCTACATCCTCTTGATTTTTATCATCTTAGTTGTATCTCGTGTGAAGTTTCAGACGCATGTGATTGTAACTGAGACATCCAAGATGTCAGTGGATTGACCGAATGAAGACAGACTTTGTTTTACTGTACCAGTGCTTGTGAATAAAAAAAATCTTTCTTGAGGAACTATTTCTTCACAATTTTTTTACAGAAGGATGTTCAGAGAACAACCAGCCCATTGTTGGACCAGGCTTTATTCTCACTTTCTACTGGTTCTCTTATGTAGGTGTAGCAGACTGTCTCAGAGGAGAGTACCACGTTGCAGGTGTAGCAGACTGTCTCAGTGGAGAGTACCACGTTGCAGGTGTAGCAGACTGTCTCAGAGGAGAGTACCACGTTGCAGGTGTAGCAGACTGTCTGAGAGGAGAGTACCACGTTGCAGGTACACAGTGGCGTGCTAAAGTATTCACCCCCTTGGCATTTCTCCTATTTTGTTGCCTTACAACCTGGATGATCAGTGGAAACAGGAGGCACTTGAGCTTAATTTCGAGTCTCATAGCAAAGGGTCTGAATACTTCTGTTTTTTATACACTGCTCAAAAAAATAAAGGGAACACTTAAACAACACAATGTAACTCCAAGTCAATCACACTTCTGTGAAATCAAACTGTCCACTTAGGAAGCAACACTGATTGACAATACATTTCACATGCTGTTGTGCAAATGGAATAGACAACAGGTGGAAATTATAGGCAATTAGCAAGACACCGCCAATAAAGGAGTGGTTCTGCAGGTGGTGACCACAGATCACTTCTCAGTTCCTATGCTTCCTGGCTGATGTTTTGGTCACTTTTGAATGCTGGCGGTGCTTTCACTCTAGTGGTAGCATGAGACGGAGTCTACAACCCACACAAGTGGCTCAGGTAGGTTTCCTCTAGAGCAGTGATGTTTTGGGGCAGTTGCTGGGCAACACGGACTTTCAACTCCCTCCAAAGATTTTCTATGGTGTTGAGATCTGGAGACTGGGCAACGAAGCCACTCCTTCGTTGTCCGGGCGGTGTGTTTGGGATCATTGTCATGCTGACAGACCCAGCCACGTTTCATCTTCAATGCCCTTGCTGATGGAAGGAGGTTTTCACTCAAAATCTCACGATACATGGCCCCATTCATTCTTTCCTTTACACCACATATGTCAGAGTCAAGGCCCGCGGGCCACATCCGGCCCGCAAGAAGGTTTTTTACGGCCCCTGGGATGATCTTGATTTATTATTAGAACCGGCCCGCAGCAAGCCGGCAGCCCGCAGATCTTTTACACGCACCAATACTACATTTCCCACAATGCAAAGGTGACGCACCGAGCAGTAGGCTGCTTCATTTCAATATTTATTGGCACAGCAGTCGTCAGCATCACAGTAAAATTAACTTTCAGATACCCATCAAAAATGGCAAAACGGAAGGTGGATACTGAGAACCGGGGGTTTCAAACAAGGTTATTGTTTTTTCTTTGAAGTAAATTTAGCCCACTTTTGCTAAAATAGAAAATATAGTCTACTGATGGTGCCTTGAATACCGGTTTCTTTCATTTAATGTTCATGTTATGGGGATATTTATATAAAGGAAATTTGTCTTTTGTGTCTGTTGAAAATTAAAGATTACTGACAGAGCCATAAGAAAATATTGCTTTATTTATCTGATCATATTGTAATATATTTGTTAGGTTTTCAGTAGGTTCAATTAGGTTCACTAGACTATATGCGTCATTTAAAAATTTTTCAATGAACATTCGAACAGTCCGGCCCTCGTCTTGTAGCTGATTTTTTTATTTGGCCCTCCGTCCATTTGACTTTGACACCCCTGCTTTACACGGATCAGTTGTCCTGGTCCCTTTGCAGAAAAACAGCCCCAAAGCATGTTTCCACCCCCATGCTTCACAGTAGGTATGGTATTCTTTGTCCTCCAAACACTACGAGTTGAGTTTTTACCAAAAAGTTATATTTTGTGTTTCATCTGATCATTTTGACCCCACGGGGTGAGATCTTGCGTGGAGCCCCAGATCGAGGGAGATTATCAGTGGTCTTGTATGTCTTCCATATACTAATAATTGCTCCCACAGTTGATTTCTTCAAACCAAGCTGCTTACCTATTGCAGATTCAGTCTTCCCAGCCTGGTGTAGGTCTACAATTTTGTTTCTTGTGTCCTTTGACAGCTCTTTGGTCTTGGCCATAGTGGAGTTTGGAGTGTGACTGTTTGAGGTTGTGGACAGGTGTCTTATATACTGATAACAAGTTCAAACAGGTGCCATTAATACAGGTAACGAGTGGAGGACAGAGGAGCCTCTTAAAGAAGAAGTTACAGGTCTGTGAGAGCCAGAAATCTTGCTTGTTTGTAGGTGACCAAATACTTATTTTCCACCATAATTTGCAAATAAATAATTAAAAATCCTACAATGTGATTTTCTGGATTTTTTTTCTAATTTTGTCTGTCATAGTTGAAGTCTACCAATGATGAAAATTACAGACCTCATCTTTTTAAGTGGGAGAACTTGCACAATTGGTGGCTGACTAAATACTTTTTTGCCCCACTGTACATACAAAACCATGCTCTTTCCATGACAGACTGACCAGGTGAATCCAGGTGAAAGCTAACCCTAACCCTAATAACCCCCTTATTGATGTCTCTTGTTAAATCCACTTTGATCGGTGTAGATGAAGGGAAGGAGACCGGGTTAAAGAGGAAGGGGAGGAGACCGGGTTAAAGAGGAAGGGGAGGAGACCGGGTTAAAGAGGAAGGGGAGGAGACCGGGTTAAAGAGGAAGGGGAGGAGACCGGGTTAAAGAGGAAGGGGAGGAGACCGGGTTAAAGAAGGATTTTAAAGCTTTGAGACAATGGAGGCATGGATTGGGTTTGTTTCATTCAGAGGGTGAATGGGCAAGACAACAAATATGCCTTTGAACAGGGGTATGTTAGTAGATGCCAGGTGCACCGGTTTGTGTCAAGAACTGTTGCTGGGTTTTTCACGCTCAACAGTCTCCCCTGTGAATCAAGAATGGTCCACCACCCAAAGGACATCCAGCCAACTTGACACAACTGTGGGAAGCATTGGAGTCAACATGGGCCAGCATCCCTGTGTAACGCTTTCAACACCTTGTAGAGTCAACATGGGCCAGCATCCCTGTGGAACGCTTTCAACACCTTGTAGAGTCAACATGGGCCAGCATCCCTGTGGAACGCCTTCAACACCTTGTAGAGTCAACATGGGGCCAGCATCCCTGTGGAACGCTTTCAACACCTTGTAGAGTCCAGGAATAATAATGACTGGTTATGCCCTGCTATTGTTTTAATTTGGATTTTATTTTTGCACCCAAATATACTTTATTTGAGTCTGTTCTGAGGGCAAAAGGGGGTGCAACTCAATATTAGGAAGGTGTTCCTAATGTTTTGTACACTCAGTTTACAGGCCTAAATAGTGATAAAGCAGGATCATTTGCATCTGTTAAATCTACCCTTCAGAATGACTTCGATAGCAACAGTGAATCTATTTAGTTTTCAAGTGGAGACCTTTCGACAATCATTCTCACGATAGCTCATTGGTACCAACAGTCAGTGACAACTATCATAGCTATTTTTCCAGTAGGATGTGCTGCCAAGCCTATTGTTTTCTTTCTTCTGATCGTGGATATGACATCGATGATCTGACACTGTTTTAAAGGAACATGTTCGACTTGCATTGCAAGGTTTGTCTATGTTCAAATTTGGTTACCATGACGACATAATATTGTGGTTTGAAATTTCACCCTCGAAACAAGTTAAGACCTTTTCTCCAAATCCAATGTATTTCCCACATGGATTCCATGTCACAATACGTTGACAATAACACTGATTCAATTCGTCTGATGAACGAGATTAATTCCCCCAATGGAGACTGTTTGTTGAAGGTAGTTATTTCTTTTGACGCTAAGGTAAGTTAGTCGGTAACTCGTTCACCACTCTTCCCGTTATGCTCTGGGCGCAATTAGCAGATCAACCCATAAATAACATTAAAATACATCATATTTGTTGATCCAAATTCTAAAATGCATAAAAAAATTAACTTTAAAACAGTGATTTTATTAAATTAGGTGGATAAAATAAGACAACTTTAATCTTTATTATTGTTTATATTTCCATTACCAATCCTGAAAATGTGCTGTGAAAAAGAAAAACAAGTGATAATAACCCAGTACAACCTTCTTTCCTAAATACATTTGGTCTGTTTCTCACCTCACTTGATACAAGCCGTGCAAAGTTATGCCAAGGAGACCTAGAGTGATTGTTGCTTCAACTCAGTGGAAGCGATTATACTGGGTTTCTCAGTGTAGCAGTGCTGCTCTAGGATCAGTTTAGTCTTTTTCTGATCATAATGAATAAGAAGGGGGGGGCATCTGATTCTAGATCAGCGTATCTACTCAGACGTTTTGTGAACATAGGCCCAGGATGAAATGGTCAGCGCCGTGTTTTCTACTTAACCCTACGGCTATTTATTGAAATGCTACATAACAGATTATTTTCAGCGCCATCATTCCTCCATTAAAATACACGAACAGTTAAGACTATGGTTACATCATATTCATTTCAGCAGTATATGGGCCTACAGTGCCTTGCGAAAGTATTCGGCCCCCTTGAACTTTGCGACCTTTTGCCACATTTCCGGCTTCAAACATAAAGATATAAAACTGTATTTTTTTGTGAAGAATCAACAACAAGTGGGACACAATCATGAAGTGGAACGACATTTATTGGATATTTCAAACTTTTTTAACAAATCAAAAACTGAAAAATTGGGCGTGCAAAATTATTCAGCCCCTTTACTTTCAGTGCAGCAAACTCTCTCCAGAAGTTCAGTGAGGATCTCTGAATGATCCAATGTTGACCTAAATGACTAATGATGATAAATACAATCCACCTGTGTGTAATCTAGTCTCCGTATAAATGCACCTGCACTGTGATAGTCTCAGAGGTCCGTTAAAAGCGCAGAGAGCATCATGAAGAACAAGGAACACACCAGGCAGGTCCGAGATACTGTTGAGAAGAAGTTTAAAGCCGGATTTGGATACAAAAAGATTTCCCAAGCTTTAAACATCACAAGGAGCACTGTGCAAGCGATAATATTGAAATGGAAGGAGTATCAGACCACTGCAAATCTACCAAGACCTGGCCGTCCCTCTAAACTTTCAGCTCATACAAGGAGAAGACTGATCAGAGATGCAGCCAAGAGGCCCATGATCACTCTGGATGAACTGCAGAGATCTACAGCTGAGGTGGGAGACTCTGTCCATAGGACAACAATCAGTCGTATATTGCACAAATCTGGCCTTTATGGAAGAGTGGCAAGAAGAAAGCCATTTCTTAAAGATATCCATAAAAAGTGTTGTTTAAAGTGTGCCACAAGCCACCTGGGAGACACACCAAACATGTGGAAGAAGGTGCTCTGGTCAGATGAAACCAAAATTGAACTTTTTGGCAACAATGCAAAACGTTATGTTTGGCGTAAAAGCAACACAGCTGAACACACCATCCCCACTGTCAAACATGGTGGTGGCAGCATCATGGTTTGGGCCTGCTTTTCTTCAGCAGGGACAGGGAAGATGGTTAAAATTGATGGGAAGATGGATGGAGCCAAATACAGGACCATTCTGGAAGAAAACCTGATGGAGTCTGCAAAAGACCTGAGACTGGGACGGAGATTTGTATTCCAACAAGACACTGATCCAAAACATAAAGCAAAATCTACAATGGAATGGTTCAAAAATAAACACATCCAGGTGTTAGAATGGCCAAGTCAAAGTCCAGACCTGGATCCAATCGAGAATCTGTGGAAAGAACTGAAAACTGCTGTTCACAAATGCTCTCCATCCAACCTCACTGAGCTCGAGCTGTTTTGCAAGGAGGAATGGGAAAAAATTTCAGTCTCTCGATGTGCAAAACTGATAAACATACCACAAGCGACTTACAGCTGTAATCGCAGCAAAAGGTGGCGCTACAAAGTATTAACTTAAGGGGGCTGAATAATTTTGCACGCCCAATTTTTCAGTTTTTGATTTGTTAAAAAAGTTTGAAATATCCAATAAATGTCGTTCCACTTCATGATTGTGTCCCACTTGTTGTTGATTCTTCACAAAAAAATACAGTTTTGTATCTTTGTTTGAAGCCTGAAATGTGGCAAAAATTCGCAAAGTTCAAGGGGGCCGAATACTTTCGCAATGCACTTTATGTTCACACATGGACTTGTGTGGCTTCAATACTTCCTAGCCTTAAATTACTTTATCGTAACATTTTGTATTATTTTCCTAGAAAATGTAAATAATGTAGGGGGAAGAATGTTCAGGGCGATATTACCCTCCTTACAACTAGAAGTAATCAATCTTTAAACACGGAATTTAGGAATTCACCCCCCCTAAAAAAAATATTTGTAGACTATGTGACCATGCAAACCGAGTCCTGAATTTATCTAACATGTTCATCTCAATGATGCTTTTCTCAACTGGTCCTAAACTCCTTGACTTATTTGGACATTTTCTCCTGAGAAATACTATATGATGTCAAGGATCAATATATTCCCAAGTGTAATATGTGATGAGCACCGAACTGACATTTGGAGAACTATAGTCTTTACATAACAATGTACTATTATATTTCAGAATGCCAATAGCCATCCTTTGAGTAAAACAAATATTTAATTTATACTTGAGAAAAATAGTAATAATCTGATTTGCACGGAACACAAAATGTATTTTCCTTCGTCAAACAGTAACAATTAAATTTTGTTTGACAGATCATTTCTTTTAAAAGATCAAATTAAATTCATTCTAGGATTGGGGAAAAAAAACAAGTTGGGTTTTCGCATCTCATTATGGGAGGTGAAACATTTTGGTATCTAGAACACAGTCTTATTGGTCAGTCAGTTTCGAGGAATCGTTGAAGGAATTTCTAACGAGGAGAAACAACCCTGTTGAAATCAGACGTTCCTCGTCAAACCATTCAACACTTCTTTTCAGAATCGAGTTTGTGTGCGGCTGGCGACATAAGGGTGGTTATCATTGGATGGCTCTGGGCAGTAGAATAGGTCATAGGTCATGCCCTGAGGGGGCTGGGTGGAGCAGAGCGGAGGGGGAATGGGGACAGACATTGGAACCCTACTAAATGCCACCCTATCCCCTATATAAAGGGTTCTACATAGGGAACAGGGTGTCGTTTGAGATACAGAAATCGGGTTGGTGTCACGTCACATGAAGTCCTCGTAGTCTTGTGCGTAACCTCCATCGAACTCTCCGTAGTCCGATAGGTCATCCTTCATCTTGGACTTCATCCCTCCGGCAGCAACCACACCTTTCTTTTTCTACTTCCCTTTATTCAGCTGCTGTTGGAAATAAAGACGGATTCGTTTTGTCTTATGACAGTCATTCATTTTATCATCATGTCCATTAGGGCACGCCTGAGTCTGTTTTCTTCCGTTTGATGCCTAATGAACATGACCCGGACTGAATACCGGTCTAAGTAGACCATGGATACTGGTGATAAATGTCTCTGTATGTAACCATTTTAAAAGCTTGCTTTTGGTTTATTTGTAAATAAAGCATGTCAGTTTTGTCACAGATTTTTTTTTTTTTACTTTTTTTTTGTCTGTCATTTTGAAAAAGAAAATTATAAAAAACCCACTAACCTTTTCTTGTTTCTGTTTTTCACTTAGTAAGACTGTGGGAGTTGCTGACTTTCTTCAAGTCCTCTACCTCCACTGTAACATAAGAGATGCACAGTTAAAACAGTATTTCATATAATACAGGAACAGCCCCACTGACCGTTGAGATGCATGACCAATAACATCGGTTACTTTTCAAACGGTATATTATTAAATCAATACTTACATGAGAGACAGAGGTCTCGAAACAAGGACTCTAGGAAGCCGGAATAGTGTATTGAAGTCTCAAAAGGTGATTTCTTGTCTTAACAACTTTTCAAAATCTGTGAACTCATCTTTAGAAGACTGGCTTATGGCATCAATTCCTTTTACGTTGTTGACGACACCTGATTTGAGAAGGAAAAAATGATTTGAGCACAAATGATATGAAGCTTTCCACAGGCAACTGGTGTTGACAATGTCTAAAACTCTTGATGCTTAAACCAGACATTTTGCAATATAAATGGCAGATTCTCTGTAAAGCTTTCTATGAATCTGTAATACAGTGCCTTGCGAAAGTATTCGGCCCCCTTGAACTTTGCGACCTTTTGCCACATTTCAGGCTTCAAACATAAAGATATAAAACTGTATTTTTTTGTGAAGAATCAACAACAAGTGGGACACAATCATGAAGTGGAACGACATTTATTGGATATTTCAAGCTTTTTTAACAAATCAAAAACTGAAAAATTGGGTGTGCAAAATTATTCAGCCCCTTTACTTTCAGTGCAGCAAACTCTCTCCGGAAGTTCAGTGAGGATCTCTGAATGATCCAATGTTGACCTAAATGACTAATGATGATAAATACAATCCACCTGTGTGTAATCAAGTCACCGTATAAATGCACCTGCACTGTGATAGTCTCAGAGGTCCGTTAAAAGCGCAGAGAGCATGTGTCTCACTTGTTGTTGATTCTTCACAAAAAAATACAGTTTTATATCTTTATGTTTGAAGCCTGAAATGTGGCAAAATGTCGCAAAGTTCAAGGGGGCCGAATACTTTCGCAATGCACTGTAGGCCCATATACTGCTGAAATGAATATGATGTAACCATAGTCTTAACTGTTTGTGTATTTTAATGGAGGAATGATGGCACTGAAAATAATCTGTTATGTAGCATTTCAATAAATAGCTGTAGGGTCAAGTAGAAAACACGGCGCTGACCATTTCATCCTGGGCCTATGTTCACAAAACGTCTGAGTAGATACGCTGATCTAGAATCAGATGCTCCCCCCTTCTTATTCATTATGATCAGAAAAGGCTAAACTGATCCTAGAGCAGCACTGCTACGCTGAGAAACCCAGTATAATCGCTTCCACTGAGTTGAAGCAACAATCAGTCTAGGTCTCGTTGGCATAACTTTGCACGGCTTGTATCAAGTGAGGTGAGAAACAGACCAAATGTATTTAGGAAAGAAGGTTGTACTGGGTCATTATCACTTGTTTTTCTTTTTCACAGCACATTTTCAGGATTGGTAATGGAAATATAAACAATATTAAAGATTAAAGTTGTCTTATTTTATCCACCTAATTTAATAAAATCACTGTTTTAAAAAAGTAATTTTTTAAATATTTTTTTTAATGCATTTTAGAATTTGGATAATTTTGGCCAAACAAATATGAAGTATTTTAATGTTATTTATGGGTTGATCTTCTAATTGTGCCCAGAGCATAACGGGGAAGAGTGGTGAACGAGTTACCGACTAACTACCTTAACGTCAAAATAAATAACTACCTTCAACAAACAGTCTCCATTGGGGGACTTCATCTCGTTCATCAGACGAGTTGAATCAATGAATCTTTAATTTTGTGAATAAACAAATGGCATTTTGTAGATTATAAAGTGTCTTTACATGTCCATATAGTGGAACAAAATGACTGCTCTATGCTACTCTATTAACCTCAAGCTAATGGCAGGTACATGTGTAAAGTGAATGACACTGTAATTATATCTCTCAATTGCTATTATACGCAAACAAGTTTGTCCGTGCAAATAATTTTCTAAAAGTTTGATCTTTTTTTTGTAAGTCTAATGTACATACATCTGAATATCCAATCCATTTTTAGCACTTGCTTCATTGTAATTGATGATTGACCAATACGGCTGAGGGTAAGGCGTGAACAGGTGAAGACGGAACAATCCTCAAATCCCTCCAAATTAAGCAGTGTCCCTCTGAGACAGTCTGCTACACCTGCAACGTGGTACTCTCCTCTCAAACAGTCTGCTACACCTGCAATGTGGTACTCTCCTCTGAGACAGTCTGCTACACCTGCAACGTGGTACTCTCCTCTGAGACAGTCTGCTACACCTGCAACGTGGTACTCTCCTCTGAGACAGTCTGCTACACCTGCAACGTGGTACTCTCCTCTGAGACAGTCTGCTACACCTGCAACGTGGTACTCTCCTCTGAGACAGTCTGCTACACCTGCAACGTGGTACTCTCCTCTGAGACAGTCTGCTACACCTGCAACGTGGTACTCTCCTCTGAGACAGTCTGCTACACCTGCAACGTGGTACTCTCCTCTGAGACAGTCTGCTACACCTGCAACGTGGTACTCTCCTCTGAGACAGTCTGCTACACCTGCAACGTGGTACTCTCCTCTGAGACAGTCTGCTACACCTGCAACGTGGTACTCTCCTCTGAGACAGTCTGCTACACCTGCAACGTGGTACTCTCCTCTGAGACAGTCTGCTTAAATATTTGTCATTCAACATACTTTTGGTAATGTAGTGTATGTGGACACCTGCTTGTCGAACATCTCATTCTAAAATCATGGCCATTTAATATGCAGTTGGTCCCCCCTTTGCTGATATAACAGCCTCCACTCTTCTGGGAAGGCTTTCCACTAGATGTTGGAACATTGCTGCTATAACAGCCTCCACTCTTCTGGGAAGGCTTTCCACTAGATGTTGGAACATTGCTGCTATAACAGCCTCCACTCTTCTGGGAAGACTTTCCACTAGATGTTGGAACATTGCTGCTATAACAGCCTCAACTCTTCTGGGAAGGCTTTCCACTAGATGTTGGTGCATTGCTGCAGGGGGACTTGATTCCATTCAGCCACAAGAGCATTAGTGAGGTCGGGCACTGATGTTGGGCGATTAGGCACGCAGTCAGCATTCCAATTCATCCCAAAGGCTTTCGATGGGATTGAGGTCAGGTCTCTGTGCAGTCAAGTTCTAAACACACTGATCGACTAACCATTTCTGCATGGACCTCGCTTTGTGCACGGGGGTATTCACGCTGAAAGAGCCTTCCCATTTATTACCTCAATTACCTCGACACTGGTGCCCCCGCACATTGACTCTGTACCGTAATACCCTGTATATAGCCTCCACATTGACTCTGTACCGTAATACCCTGTATATAACCTCCACATTGACTCTGTACCGGTACCCCCCTGTATATAGTCTCCACATTGACTCTGTACCGTAATACCCTGTATATAGCCTCCACATTGACTCTGTACCGTAATACCCTGTATATAGCCTCCACATTGACTCTGTACCGTAATACCCTGTATATAACCTCCACATTGACTCTGTACCGTAATACCTTGTATATAGCCTCCACATTGGCTCTGTACCGTAATACCCTGTATATAGCCTCCACATTGACTCTGTACCGTAATACCCTGTATATAGCCTCCACATTGACTCTGTACCGTAATACCCTGTATATAGCCTCCACATTGACTCTGTACCGTAATACCCTGTATATAGCCTCCACATTGACTCTGTACCGTAATACCCTGTATATAGCCTCCACATTGGCTCTGTACCGTAACACCCTGTATATAGTCTCCACATTGGCTCTGTACCGTAATACCCTGTATATAGCCTCCACATTGACTCTGTACTGTAATACCCTGTATATAGCCTCCACATTGACTCTGTACCGTAACACCCTGTATATAGCCTCCACATTGACTCTGTACCGTAACACCCTGTATATAGCCTCCACATTGGCTCTGTACCGTAATACCCTGTATATAGCCTCCACATTGACTCTGTACCGTAATACCCTGTATATAGCCTCCACATTGACTCTGTACCGTAACACCCTGTATATAGCCTCCACATTGGCTCTGTACCGTAATACCCTGTATATAGCCTCCACATTGACTCTGTACCGTAATACCCTGTATATAGCCTCCACATTGACTCTGTACCGTAACACCCTGTATATAGCCTCCACATTGGCTCTGTACCGTAATACCCTGTATATAGCCTCCACATTGACTCTGTACCGTAATACCCTGTATATAGCCTCCACATTGACTCTGTACCGTAACACCCTGTATATAACCTCCACATTGACTCTGTACCGTAATACCCTGTATATAGCCTCCACATTGACTCTGTACCGTAACACCCTGTATATAGCCTCCACATTGACTCTGTACCGTAACACCCTGTATATAACCTCCACATTGACTCTGTACCGTAATACCCTGTATATAGCCTCCACATTGACTCTGTACTGTAATACCCTGTATATAGCCTCCACATTGACTCTGTACCGTAATACCCTGTATATAGCCTCCACATTGGCTCTGTACCGTAACACCCTGTATATAGCCTCCACATTGACTCTGTACCGTAATACCCTGTATATAGCCTCCACATTGACTCTGTACCGTAACACCCTGTATATAGCCTCCACATTGACTCTGTACTGTAATACCCTGTATATAGCCTCCACATTGACTCTGTACCGTAATACCCTGTATATAGCCTCCACATTGACTCTGTACCGTAACACCCTGTATATAGCCTCCACATTGACTCTGTACCGTAACACCCTGTATATAGCCTCCACATTGACTCTGTACCGTAATACCCTGTATATAGCCTCCACATTGACTCTGTACCGTAATACCCTGTATATAGCCTCCACATTGACTCTGTACCGTAACACCCTGTATATAGCCTCCACATTGACTCTGTACCGTAATACCCTGTATATAGCCCTGCTGTTGTCATTTACTGCTGCGCTTTAATTATTTGTTATTGTTATCTCATACTCTTTTTGTAGGTACTTTCTTAAAACTGCATTGTTGGTAAAGGACTTGGTAGAGGTCTACTACACCTGTTGTATTCAGCATTTCACTGTGAGGTCTACTACACCTGTTGTATTCAGCATTTCACTGTGAGGTCTACTACACCTGTTGTATTCAGCATTTCACTGTAAGGTCTACTACACCTGTTGTATTCAGCATTACACTGTAAGGTCTACTACACCTGTTGTATTCAGCATTTCACTGTAAGGTCTACTACACCTGTTGTATTCAGCATTTCACTGTGAGGTCTACTACACCTGATGTATTCAGCATTTCACTGTGAGGTCTACTACACCTGATGTATTCAGCATTTCACTGTAAGGTCTACTACACCTGTTGTATTCAGCATTTCACTGTAAGGTCTACTACACCTGTTGTATTCAGCATTTCACTGTGAGGTCTACCTACACCTGTTGTATTCAGCATTTCACTGTGAGGTCTACTACACCCGTTGTATTCAGCATTTCACTGTGAGGTCTACTACACCTGTTGTATTCAGCATTTCACTGTGAGGTCTACCTACACCTGTTGTATTCAGCATTTCACTGTGAGGTCTACTACACCTGTTGTATTCAGCATTTCACTGTAAGGTCTACTACACCTGTTGTATTCAGCATTTCACTGTGAGGTCTACCTACACCTGTTGTATTCAGCATTTCACTGTGAGGTCTACTACACCTGTTGTATTCAGCATTTCACTGTAAGGTCTACTACACCTGTTGTATTCAGCATTCCACAGTGAGGTCTACTACACCTGTTGTATTCAGCATTTCACTGTGAGGTCTACTACACCTGTTGTATTCAGCATTTCACTGTGAGGTCTACTACACCTGTTGTATTCAGCATTTCACTGTAAGGTCTACTACACCTGTTGTATTCAGCATTTCACTGTAAGGTCTACTACACCTGTTGTATTCAGCATTTCACTGTGAGGTCTACTACACCTGTTGTATTCAGCATTTCACTGTAAGGTCTACTACACCTGATGTATTCAGCATTTCACTGTGAGGTCTACTACACCTGATGTATTCATCATTTCACTGTGAGGTCTACTACACCTGATGTATTCAGCATTTCACTGTGAGGTCTACTACACCTGATGTATTCAGCATTTCACTGTGAGGTCTACTACACCTGATGTATTCATCATTTCACTGTAAGGTCTACTACACCTGTTGTATTCAGCATTTCACTGTGAGGTCTACTACACCTGTTGTATTCAGCATTTCACTGTGAGGTCTACTACACCTGTTGTATTCAGCATTTCACTGTGAGGTCTACTACACCTGTTGTATTCAGCATTTCACTGTGAGGTCTACTACACCTGTTGTATTCAGCATTTCACTGTAAGGTCTACTACACCTGTTGTATTCAGCATTTCACTGTAAGGTCTACTACACCTGTTGTATTCAGCATTTCACTGTAAGGTCTACTACACCTGATGTATTCAGCATTTCACTGTGAGGTCTACTACACCTGATGTATTCATCATTTCACTGTGAGGTCTACTACACCTGATGTATTCAGCATTTCACTGTGAGGTCTACTACACCTGATGTATTCAGCATTTCACTGTGAGGTCTACTACACCTGATGTATTCATCATTTCACTGTAAGGTCTACTACACCTGTTGTATTCAGCATTTCACTGTGAGGTCTACTACACCTGTTGTATTCAGCATTTCACTGTGAGGTCTACTACACCTGTTGTATTCAGCATTTCACTGTGAGGTCTACTACACCTGTTGTATTCAGCATTTCACTGTGAGGTCTACTACACCTGTTGTATTCAGCATTTCACTGTAAGGTCTACTACACCTGTTGTATTCAGCATTTCACTGTAAGGTCTACTACACCTGTTGTATTCAGCATTTCACTGTAAGGTCTACTACACCTGTTGTATTCAGCATTTCACTGTAAGGTCTACTACACCTGTTGTATTCAGCATTTCACTGTGAGGTCTACTACACCTGTTGTATTCAGCATTTCACTGAGGTCTACTACACCTGTTGTATTCAGCATTTCACTGAGGTCTACTACACCTGTTGTATTCAGCATTTCACTGTAAGGTCTACTACACCTGTTGTATTAGGCATTTCACTGTGAGGTCTACTACACCTGTTGTATTAGGCATTTCACTGTAAGGTCTACCTACACCTGTTGTATTCAGCATTTCACTGTAAGGTCTACCTACACCTGTTGTATTCAGCTTTTCACTGTAAGGTCTACTACACCTGTTGTATTCAGCATTTCACTGTAAGGTCTACCTACACCTGTTGTATTCAGCATTTCACTGCGAGGTCTACTACACCTGTTGTATTCAGCATTTCACTGTGAGGTCTACTACACCTGTTGTATTCAGCATTTTACTGTAAGGTCTACTACACCTGTTGTATACAGCATTTCACTGTAAGGTGAACTGTAACATTTGATTTAGAGGTATACAGGGTGTGTACATTATTAGTCTTTTGCGTCAGGTCAGACCTAAAAAAAAAAATACCTGGTCCAACTGAGGTCCTGTCCTTCTTACCTGGAATCTCTGTTTCTTCTCTGTCATCTCAGTCACTCTGCTGATTAAAGACTGTTCCGCTCCCTGCATCTTCTTCATCTCCTGTTTCAGGTTCCCCTGCAAGACAAAAACACAGTGCCGTCATCCTGCCGTCAATAGAAAACATGCTTTAGCTCTCTGGAACACGTATTTATACTATAACGCGTGTGATATGTTTATTCACCACTAACGATCCTTAGACAACATTAATACTACGGCTCATACAACTGGGATGTGATCAGGTATTTTTGTGGTGTGTTGGTATGTGTGTTTGGTAAACACTCCTCTGTTTCTCACCCTCAGCTCCCTCTCGGCCTCTCTGATGCTGACGCAAGCGTGGTCCCGGTGCGACCCGATCACGGTACACACGGTACAGACACACACACTACACTGACGGCAGTAGATTCGGTTCATCTCCTGGTGTTCCGGGCACCTGATGACAATGTAAGTTATACTTCAGCTTGCTGCCAGTTGTTTAATGATTTGTCATATAATAAATTAAATAAAACAATCGTCAACTTTAAAATGAAATGTTGAAACACAAAGTATTTACAGGAATTCAAGACTTTACTGCAAATACCGTCCAAAGTTGTTAGGAATTTCACTTTGTGCAGCTCAGAAAAGGAAATTCAATTGAGATTCTCCCCAAATAAGAGTGAAACTTTACCTCCAGGGTGAGGTGTCCTCCACACCAGGGTGTGCCAGGGTGTGGCTCTGGAAGACAGGGGACTCCAGGTGAGGCCGGAGGTGGTCGGAGCACATGGAGGCTCCACACACCAGGCAGGTCTTCACCGTAGGGAGAGAGCCCTGGCTGGGGCAATAGTGGCAGGGTAGGAAGGTCTCCCTAGAGGTTTGACGAGCCAGGCTGGGGGACAGGTTGGTACGTCCAGGGGACAGGTTGTTGGTAGCACGGGTAGGAGAGGTAAAGGTGCCGATTGGACCAGATCTGTTGGAGATCTCTGGAAGAGGCTCCCGCTCAGCTTCAACAGGCTTCTCCTTCGTAGGGGTGACTAAACGTAAATGGGTTGTTATGGTCGTTTCAGCAGGATTCTTGGCGGGTGTGTACGGATCTCTTGCAGGGGGTGGAGGTGGGTCCAGCTCAACGGTGGTGATTCTTCTTGGCGATGTGTTGGTCATGTGACCTGCTGCTGCTTCAGGTGATTTTCTAGGGTCATTCAGTGGTTCTCTTGTAAGAGGTTCTGTTGCAGCAGGGGGTTCATCCAGCTCAATGGGTGGGTCTCTCCTAGGGGACCTAGAACTATCACGTGTCAGGTCCGGACCTCTGACGGCGACGGACGCAGTACTAGGCGGTTTGGTTGCTAAGGAGAATGGTGCTGCTGGCACCTCCTCCTCACTGGACAACTCGACGTCAGACGACGTGTTCTGATTGGCTGAAGAGGAGGAAGAGGAAGTGGCGGGTCTCTTACGGTCACCAGACCGTCCCCTAAAGTGGGAGGAAGAGGAGCTGCCAGTGGCTTGTCTCTTGTTGTCGTGAAGATGGCCTCCTGGGACAGGAGAACTGGCTGGTCTCTTCCCTAACAGACGCTTGGATTGAGAGATGGAGGCTCTCTTCCCAAGGGTCCAGCCCGCCAAATTTATCTCAATGACATCCTCTTCATTGGCTCTGCCTTCTATACCCAACACAACATACATAACACAAATAAATTAGTAGTGATTAGGCCTACTTAGGTTACATCAAAAGGACACAAACCTAGCTAAATCAAATTGTATTTGTCACAGCACAGAATACAACAGGTGTAGACTTTAAGCGAAATGCTTGCTTTACAAGCCCTTCCCAATGATGCAGAGTTACAAAATGATGGGAAATATCATAAATATCATATTATTTTAAGATAGAATAAGGTCGATTGATTTTAAGGCAAGTCAATGGACTTCAGTAGACTTTGACCTGTGTCGTTACTCGTGTGCGTCAGTCAATATAGCGTAATATTGTTAATGTTTCTATCATAGCCAAGTCATCACCACCATATTAAAACAATGTGTTAACGATGTGTTATTGTTTTAAACTGTAGGCCTAGTACCATTACACAGGTACATCTTCCCCAGCAGTAGCCTAACTTTGGAAATGTTCGTTCCCATGACTAGTCAGCGAACCTGGGGTGTATTTATTACGTCTTGGAACGGAAACCGTTTACCGTTTATGAACCAAACAGAGCAAACGGAATGAAGCGTGGAGGGACCTATCAGAATTGGTCCAATATTAAATTCTCGTTTTCGTTGCAAAAGGTTTTCCGTTTGAAATAAACGGTTTGTGTTGCAAAACGTTTTGTAACAGACCAAACGTTTTGCAACAGAATCGGCGTAATGAATAAACCCCTGTATCGTTGTCCCCAGCCTAATTGCGCATGGGCAGAAGTGTCTGGTGAATTCGGGAAGTTACCTGTGGCTGAGCTGGTGCGTGTATGTGCAGGCGCTTCATGTCGCCACGGACTTGCGGTAGTGTCTCTCTTGAACCCCACCGGTAATGTCTTGTACTCCTCCTTGCACTCGGGGCAGTAGTATGGACCGGTGGGCGAACCACTCCATAACTCCTGTATACAGCAGTAGCAGAAAATATGTTTGCATCTCAGCGCAGTCGGATTCCGACACATACCGTGGCACAAAGGACACACCGAGGGCTCGCAGTCCGGGGTCGGCAACGACTGACCCATTTTGCCCAGTAAAAAACTATATTTGTTACGTTTTTTTGTCAACAACACGACAGGCTCGACCTCCAGGAAACGAAACCGTAAAATTAGGAGGAGCCAAGTGTTTGAATTACGTCCCCAGTGTAGTCCTGCACACTGCGCCCCACTCTTAAAGGTACAGGAAAACAATGTCTTCTCTGACCCAAATACATGTAGCTCGTTAGGTCGACAGATCAAACTACGCAGAGGTCTGCACTAGTGTCATCATTTGAAGAAAACATACACACGAGGAAAAAGCATGCGTACCTGTTGCCCTACCCGGCAGTTTCAGGATTGCTGTGATTGTAAGGTACCCAAGGGGTTAAAATCATACTGGCCTCTCACCATTTTAACGTCACATGAAATACATTTTGAATGGCTTGTAAACATAGATTGTGGAAGTTAATCTCTGAACATAGGTCTACTCTAACTTTTCAATTATTTCTTCATCTGGTTTACTAAACAATTCCAATACGTGTTCTGTGTTTCATTCATAGTTTAAATTCTCCAAAGTGGCCTGGGCTTCTGGAGCTCAGACGTGCAGTAGTACGTGTAGAAACAGATAGGTCGCGTTTTGAAGTGTCTGTCCTATAGCAGGTCGCGTTTTGAAGTGTCTGTCCTATAGCAGGTCGCGTTTTGAAGTGTCTGTCCTATAGCAGGTCGCGTTTTGAAGTGTCTGTCCTATAGCAGGTCGCGTTTTGAAGTGTCTGTCCTATAGCAGGTCGCGTTTTGAAGTGTCTGTCCTATAGCAGGCCGCGTTTTGAAGTGTCTGTCCTATAGCAGGCCGCGTTTTGAAGTGTCTGTCCTATAGCAGGCCACGTTTTGAAGTGTCTGTCCTATAGCAGGCCACGTTTTGAAGTGTCTGTCCTATAGCAGGCCACGTTTTGAAGTGTCTGTCCTATAGCAGGTCGCGTTTTGAAGTGTCTGTCCTATAGCAGGTCGCGTTTTGAAGTGTCTGTCCTATAGCAGGTCGCGTTTTGAAGTGTCTGTCCTATAGCAGGTCGCGTTTTGAAGTGTCTGTCCTATAGCAGGCCGCGTTTTGAAGTGTCTGTCCTATAGCAGGCCGCGTTTTGAAGTGTCTGTCCTATAGCAGGCCACGTTTTGAAGTGTCTGTCCTATAGCAGGCCACGTTTTGAAGTGTCTGTCCTATAGCAGGCCACGTTTTGAAGTGTCTGTCCTATAGCAGGCCACGTTTTGAAGTGTCTGTCCTATAGCAGGCCACGTTTTGAAGTGTCTGTCCTATAGCAGGCCACGTTTTGAAGTGTCTGTCCTATAGCAGGCCACGTTTTGAAGTGTCTGTCCTATAGCAGGCCGCGTTTTGAAGTGTGTCCAATAGCAGGCCACGTTTTGAAGTGTCTGTCCAATAGCGGCCTTTTTCCAAACTGGGTCCTGGGGATCCCAAGGGTTGAACGTTTTAGTTTTTTTGCCCCCAGCGCTACACAGCTGACTTAAAATAATAAATTCATCATCAAGCTCTTATTATTTGAATCAGCTGTGGTTTGTGTGGTTCTAGGGGGGGAAAAACTAAATGTTAATCTCCTCCCCAGTCCCACTCGTGCTTAGGTGTTTCTGAGTGTACTGATATATAAAAGTAGGACACATGACATCACAGACACTTTTTTTTTTTCTAAAACAATTTATATGCAGAGTTGTGTCTATTGTTGCCCTCTTATTGGCTAGAATGGACCCACCCACCCACCATCCTGTCTCAGCCTCCAGTATTTATGCTGCAGTAGTTTATGTGTCGGGGGGCTAGGGTCAGTTTGTTATATCTGGAGTACTTCTCCTGTCCTATTCGGTGTCCTGTGTGAATCTAAGTGTGCGTTCTCTAATTCTCTCCTTCTCTCTTTCTTTCTCTCTCTCGGAGGACCTGAGCCCTAGGACCATGCCCCAGGACTACCTGACATGATGACTCCTTGCTGTCCCCAGTCCACCTGGCCGTGCTGCTGCTCCAGTTTCAACTGTTCTGCCTTATTGTTATTCGACCATGCTGGTCATTTATGAACATTTGAACATCTTGGCCATGTTCTGTTATAATCTCCACCCGGCACAGCCAGAAGAGGACTGGCCATCCCACATATGCTCTCTCTAATTCTCTCTTTCTTTCTCTCTCTCGGAGGACCTGAGCCCTAGGACCATGCCCCAGGAATACCTGACATGATGACTCCTTGCTGTCCCCAGTCCACCTGACTGTGCTGCTGCTCCAGTTTCAACTGTTCTGCCTTATTATTATTCGACCATGCTGGTCATTTATGAACATTTGAACATCTTGGCCATGTTATGTTATAATCTCCACCCGGCACAGCCAGAAGAGGACTGGCCACCCCACATAGCCTGGTTCCTCTCTAGGTTTCTTCCTAGGTTTTGGCCTTTCTAGGGAGTTTTTCCTAGCCACCGTGCTTCTACACCTGCATTGCTTGCTGTTTGGGGTTTTAGGCTGGGTTTCTGTACAGCACTTTGAGATATCAGCTGATGTACGAAGGGCTATATAAATACATTTGATTTGATTTGACCTGATCTTGCCTCCTCCCGACCGCCTTCCATGTTTTAAGACACGTTATTTTAGAGCTGTGACACACTGGTCTGGACAGGAGGCCTTTTGTAAAAAAAGGCAGCATTTGCTCAGAATTGGAGCCGACACATTGGTTGGTTCTCTCAACAACAACAACAACAACAGGACTTTGTGTTAGCCAGACTAACTCATAGGTGAGTCCCATACTGGCATGTTAAGTCAGGGAGCATTAATAAAGTGCTATAATGGCAGAGGGTTTCAACCACACCACCTCTTACAAATTGGATCTGACAGAACATTGTAACGACCCTGGGTTTATAAGCGAGGATATCGACTCTGCCTCCCGAGCATTGCTTTTGCGTCACAGTCGATAGCGCGCTGGACTTCGGGCTAGAAGGTCGAGGGTTCGAGACCTGCTCCCTGCCTGTTTCATTACAATGTGAATGTTCTAAATATAAAACAAGGAAAGAAGACACCCCATGCTGAAATGTACAGAACCTGGTATTCCCAGGCAGTCAGCCGGCCAAGTACTAAACAAGCCCAACCCTGCTTAGCAGCCGAGGTCGGGCGGTTTCAGGCTAGTATGGCCGTAAGCAAAGGAGTAACTCTTTGTACACGATAAAAAGTTGATGAGTCCGTGGAATGGACCTCTTCCAATTCCTCTCTGTTTAACTTTTATTTCACCTTTATTTAACTCGGCAAGTCAGTTAAGAACAAATTCTTATTTACAATGACGGCCTACCAGAAGGTTAAAAGGCCTCCTGCGGGGACGGGGGCTGGGATAAATATAAATCTAGGACAAAACACACATGACAAGAGAGACAACACAACACTACATAAAGAGAGACCAAAGATAACATAGCATGACAGAAACACATGACAACACAGCATGGTAGCAGCACATCATGGCAGAAACACATGACAACACAGCATGGTAGCAGCACAACATGCCAACACAACATGGTAGCAACACAACATGGCAGCACAACATGGTAGCAACACAACATTGCAGCAACACAACATGGTAGCAGCACAAAACAGGGTGCCAACATTGGGCAAATGACAACAGCACAAAGGACAAGAAGGTAGAGACAACAAAACATCACGCAAATTGAAATGTCTTTCAATATTGGCTTTACAGAAATATTTAAATAGAGATTGACAGCTTCTAGTGTAAAGAAAAAAGCATGTAGAGATCTAATTTTTATCATAAGTACACTTCAAATGTGAGAAACGGAATCTTAAACAAAAATCCAGAATATCACATTGTATGATTTTAAAGTAATTAATTAGCATTTTATTGCATGACATAAGTGTTTGATACATCAGAAAAGCAGAACTTAATATTTGGTACAGAAGCCTTTGTTTGCAATTACAGAGATCATACGTTTCCTGTAGTTCTTGACCAGGTTTGCACACACTGCAGTAGGGATTTTGGCCCACTCCTCCATACAGACCTTCTCCAGATCCTTCAGGTTTCAGGGCTGTCGCGGGGCAATACGGACTTTCAGCTCCCTCCAAAGATTTTCTATTGGGTTCAGGTCTGGAGACTGGCTAGGCCACTCCAGGACCTTGAGATGCTTCTTACGGAGCCGCTCCTTAGTTGCCCTGGCTGTGTGTTTCGGGTCGTTGTCATGCTGGAAGACACAGCCATGACCCATCTTCAATGCTCTTACTGAGGGAAGGAGGTTGTTGGCCAAGATCTCGCGATACATGGCCCAATCCATCCTCCCCTCAATTCGTCCTGTCCCCTTTGCAGAAAAGCATCCCCAAAGAATGATGTTTCCACCTCCATGCTTCACGGTTGGGATGATGTTCTTGGGGTTGTACTCATCCTTCTTCATCCAAACACGGCGAGTGGAGTTTAGACCAAAAATATATATTTTTGTCTCATCAGACCACATGACCTTCTCCCATTCCTGCTCTGGATCATCCAGATGGACATTGGCAAACTTCAGACGGGCCTGGACATGCGCTGGCTTGAGCAGGGGGACCTTGCGTGTGCTGCAGGATTTTAATCCATGACTGCATAGTGTGTTACTGATGGTTTTCTTTGAGACTGTGGTCCCAGCTCTGACCAGGTCCTGCCGTGTAGTTTGGGGCTGATCCCTCACTTTCCTCATGATCGTTGATGCCCCACTAGGTGAGATCTTGCATGGAGCCCCAGACCGAGGGTGATTGACCGTCATCTTGAACTTCTTCCATTTTTCTAATAATTGCGCCAACAGTTGTTGCCTTCTCACCAAGCTGCTTGCCTATTGTCCTGTAGCCCATCCCAGCCTTGTGCAGGTCTACAATTTAACCCTGATGTCCTTACACAGCTATCTGGTCTTGGCCATTGTGGAGAGGTTAGAGTCTGTTTGATTGAGTGTGTGGACAGGTGTCTTTTATACAGGTAACGAGTTCAAACAGGTGCAGTTAATACAGGTAATGAGTGGAGAACAGGAGGGCTTCTTAAAGGAAAACTAACAGGTCTGTGAGAGCCGGAATTCTTACTGGTTGGTAGGTGATCAAATACTTATGTCATGCAATAAAATGCAAATGAATTACTTAAAAATCATACAATATGATTTTCTGGATTTTTGTTTTAGATTCTGTCTTTCACAGTTGAAGTGTACTTATGATAAAAAAAATTACAGGCCTCTTCATGCTTTGTAAGTAGGAAAACCAGCAAAATCGTCAGTTTTTCGGATGACTGCCTTGCCTGGTTTACCAATTACTTTGCAGACAGAGTTCAGTGTGTCAAATCGGAGGGCATGCTGTCCGGTCCTCTGGCAGTCTCTATGGGGGTGCCACAGGGTTCAATCCTCGGGCCGACTCTTTTCTCTGTATGATGATCATCATGATGATGATGTTGCTCTTGCTGCGGGCGATTTCCTGATCCACCTCTACGCAGACGACACCATTCTATATACTTCCGGCCCGTCCTTGGACACAGTGCTATCTAACCTCCAAACGAGCTTCAATGCCATACAACACTCCTTCCGTGGCCTCCAACTGCTCTTAAACGCTAGTAAAACCAAATGCATGCTTTTCAACCGTTCGCTGCCTGCACCCGCACGCCTGACCAGCATCACCACCCTGGATGGTTCCGAGCTTGAATATGTGGACATCTATAAGTACCTAGGTGTCTGGTTAGACTGCAAACTCTCCTTCCAGACTCATATAAAACATCTCAAATCGAAAATCAAATCAAGAGTCGGCTTTCTATTCTGCAACAAAGCCTCCTTCACTCACGCCGCCAAACTTACCCTACTAAAACGGACTATCCTACCGATCCTCGACTTTGGCGATGTCATCTACAAAATTGCTTCCAACACTCTACTCAGCAAACTGGATGCAGTTTATCACAGTGCCATCCGTTTTGTCACTAAAGCACCTTATACCACCCACCACTGCGACTTGTATGCTCTAGTCGGCTGGCCCTACATATTCGTCGCCAGACCCACTGGCTCCAGGTCATCTACAAGTCCATGCTAGGTATAGCTCCGCCTTATCTCAGTTCACTGGTCACGATGGCAACACCCATCCGTAGCACGCGCTCCAGTAGGTGTATCTCACTGATCATCCCTAAAGCCAACACCTCATTTGGCCGCCTTTCGTTCCAGTTCTCTGCTGCCTGTGACTGGAACGAATTGCAAAAATCGCTGAAGTTGGAGACTTTTATCTCCCTCACCAACTTCAAACATCTGCTATCTGAGCAGCTAACCGAGCGCTGCAGCTGTACATAGTCTATCGGTAAACAGCCCACCCATTTTTACCGACCTCATCCCCATACTGTTTTTATTTATTTACTTTTCTGCTCTTTTGCACACCAATATCTCTACCTGTACATGACCATCTGATCATTTATCACTCCAGTGTTGTTAATCTGCAAAATTGTAATTATTCGCATACCTCCTCATGCCTTTTGCACACAATGTATATAGACTCCCCTTTTTTTTCTACTGTGTTACTGACTTGTTAATTGTTTACTCCATGTGTAACTCTGTGTTGTCTGTTCACACTGCTATGCTTTATCTTGGCCAGGTCGCGGGTTGTAAATGAGAACTTGTGCTCAACTAGCCTACCTGGTTAAATAAAGGTGAAATAAAATAAATAAAATTTTTAAAAAAGTGTATCAAATACTTGTTCTCCACACTGTATATCAGATAACATGGACTGCCACTCATACAGGTAAAGACACCAGTACATAACTTACACACATTACAGAGTTCATACTGTATATTGTTATTGTGTATATATTTCCAATCAACCATTTAATTTTTTTAACAACTTTATTACTTAGCTATTTGTGGATATTTTTGTTTAGGAGAGCTTGCAAGTAATCATTTCACTGTACCGTTTACACCCTGTATCCTGTGCACGTGACAAATAAACTTTGATTTGATGATCAACTCACCATTCATATCAGCTGTCATAGTCAATAGAATAGGTGACTGACTTGACCAACACTATCTAGTCATCATTGACATTGACTATTTTCATTTTTGGAAAAATAACGTTCCAGTAGTAAACGGGATATTTTGTCAGGACAAGATGCTAGAATATGCATATAATTGACAGCTTAGGATAGAAAACACTCTAAAGTTTCCAAAACTGTAAAAATATTGTCTGTGAGTAAAACAGAACTGATGTTGCAGGCGAAAGCCTGAGAAAAATCCAATCCGGAAGTGCCTCATGTTTTGAAAGCGCTGCGTTCCAATGCGTCCCTATTGAGCAGTGAATGGGCTATCAACCAGATTACTTTTTCTCCGTATTCACCAAGGTGTCTACAGCATTGTGACGTAGTTTTACGCATTTAGCGGCTACATTGCGCAAGTGGTCACCTGATGCTGCCAGAGTGACTCTCGGGTAAAATACAGAGGTAGCCATTACTCCAATCTGTCCTACTGAAAAACGAATTGTCCCGGTGGATATATTATCGAATAGATATTTGAAAAACACCTTGAGGATTGATTATAAACAACGTTTGCCATGTTTCTGTCGATATTATGGAGCTAATTTGTAATATTTTTCGGCGTTTTCAGTGACCGCAATTGCCGGGCGATTTCTCAGCCAAACATGAAGAAAAAACGGAGCTATTTCTCCTACAAAAATAATATTTTGGGAAAAAAGGAACATTTTATATCTAACTGGGAGTTTCCTTAGTGGAAACATCCGAAGCTCATCAAAGGTAAACGATTTAATTTGATTGCTTTTCTGATTTCCGTGACCAAGTTACCTGCTGCTAGCTGGACAAAATGCTATGCTAGGCTATCGATAAACTTACACAAATGCTTGTCCTATCTTTGGCTGTAAAGCATATTTTGACAATCTGAGATGACCTGGTGATTAACAAAAGGCTAAGCTGTGTCTCAATATATTTCACTTGTGATTTTCATGAATATGAATATTTTCTAGGGAAATTTATGTCCGTTGCGTTATGCTAATTAGTGTCAGTTGATAATTACGCTCCCTCTTGTGGGATGGGGAGTCACTAGTTAACTACCTCAAATGTAATATCCATCATGATTCTAATAAAAGAACCACCCGGTTAACTTGGTCTACTTTTCCTTTACAACGGCAGAGGGTGCACCGTTCCTGGAGGTACTGCAATACCAGGTCGATGCGTGGAGTGGACGGAGCAAGCCCCTATTCCATCTCCCTATTCCAAAAATCCCTTTAATATATGGTCTACATTTTGAAAATCCATTTACTGTTTTGCAACAGCTCTGTGTCTTATGGACTTTGTTCTAAAAACTCGACAACCTTGTTCCAAGAAAAATGCTTGTAGACGATTGAGAAACTGTAATAGGTTGTTTCCGGATTTAAATAGTACAAGAGTACAGTACCATGAGGGACAAAAATGCTGACAGCACCTGGTATTCCCAGGCAGTCTCCCATCCAAGGACTAACCAGGCCTGACCTTGCTTAGCTTCCGAGACCAGGCGTATTGTATTGTAATGTGTATATGATGCACGTAAACACTTCACTGTACTGTTTACACCCTGTATCCTGTGCATGTGACGAATAAACGTTGATGTGATGATCAACTCACCATTCATATCAGCTATCATAGTCAATATACAGTGGGGCAAGAAAGTATTTTGTCCGCCACCAATTGTGCAAGTTCTCCCACTTAAAAAGATGAGAGAGGCCTGTAATTTTCATCACAGGTACACTTCAACTATGACAGACAAAATGAGAGAGAAAAAATCCAGAAAATCACATTGTAGGATTTTTTTAATGAATTTATTTGCAAATTATGGTGGAAAATAAGTGGGAGAACTTGCACAATTGGTGGCTGACTAAATACTTTTTTGCCTCACTGTATCTCTGCAGTTTTCTTTTCTTCTCTTTGCCAAAATTCATCATCAAAATTCATCATCTCTCCCATGTCTTATTCGACTAGTAGTTGGGATTTCTGAAATGTTTATTGCTTGCCAACATTTTACTCCCTCATCTATGTTTAATGTAACACACATGCATCAATTATTCCTTTCGGGTTGCCTATCCTGACGTGACGTTTGTAGTATAGAAAGTATTTGACTCATATGTGCCACAGAAAGTATTTGACTCTAGCCACAAAATGAAGTAAATTAGAAGTGGGGGGAGAATTTCTGCCAAAATACTTGGAACCATTTCCCTGTTTGACCGCTAGGTGTTATGGGTATTATGACTCATACTGTGGTACTCTATTGTAGGCTGTGTGTAGCAGTTAGTGGTTATGATATGAAGGTTTGGCTTGGTAAGGTTTTTTTTCGCCTGGTCAGACAGCTGATGTGTTGTGCACTGAAGTCCACAAGTGAAGGTTAAAGGTGAGAGGAGGAGAGCACGTAGGTGCCAGAAGGAATTATCCCACGATCAAAGGGATCGTGCTGTTTTGAAAATGATCTGTGTTTGCGTGTGATCAGGGGTGTATTCATTCCGTTGATTCTGTTGAAAAACGTTTCTTAAAGCGAAAGCAAACGGAACCAAACGGGGATAAACATACCTGAATTTGTCCAATGGAAACTCTCATTTGCAAATGTTGGACTAATGATTACACTCTAGATCAGCTAGATGAAGGCAAGATTGAACAAGGCGGTATTGAATGTGTCAATAATGTCTGTCATCTTGATTACTCAAAAGTCTCTCAACCTGTGTTCACCTACGTTGTAAACTTTCATTCATAGGCTAGGTTGTAGCAGCCTCATGATGGGTACAAGGACAGTATCATGTAGTAGCCTAAACCTAACTTTCAGGATGAATCAAACCAGTGTAGTTTTTATTCATCAATATAAAGTATTTTCTGCGTAATGGCAATTTATGTGCATGATATGAAGTTTGCTGTAGTGACCGACTAAGCTTAATTGTAAAAGTATGCCTCAACAGAGCCATGTTTACAAAAGTGTATTATGCTGAGCACACATTTAGTTAGGCAGCCAGGACCGTAGGACGCATTGTCGGTCTAGCTCTCACTGCAGTCCAGTGCCATGGACATCTTTGAAGTTTGGCCTCTAGTAATTCAGGTGGGCAACTTTATAAAGGCCTCCTCACAATGACCTTATCATGCAAGGCTCTACAGACAGATTTAAAAATACACAGGCTATTCTTGCGTTGATGGTGTATGTATTGAAGTCAACTGGGGCGGCAAATAGCCCTGTAAGAGCATTGGGCCAGTAACTGAGAGGTTGCTGGATCAAATCCCTGAGCTGACAAGGTACAAATCTATTGTTCTGCCCCCTGAACAAGGCAGTTAATCCACTGTTCCTAGGCCGTCATTGAAAATAAGAATTTGTTCTGAATTGACTTGCCTAGTTAAATATATTTTTAAAGTGGTTCAACATTCAAATGCGTTTTGATTGATCACATAGGAGAGGCGACGGTCGGTGGAAGTCTGGCGCCACCAAGTGGACAATTATTTTAGTTCCCTTGTGGCATCAACGCTTCCTGAGATATTATATAAAAGATAACATGTTATGTCAATATTAATTATTTCTTCAACCCCTATTTGCTAGATTATTATTCCAATTTAGCTGTAAATCTGGTTTGAACTCAATAAGGATTTGTCTCGTTTCAGATTGGAGGGCGGATGTCCACGTCACTTTGGAACCTTCCAATGTGTTACATTGTAACAGTGAAAAGTGTCTTTTCCCGACGTTGATCAAATCCCAGTCTATGCCACCATTTTTTTAAAATAGCATCATCTTTGATATTTGTTGTAAAGTGTACAGAGCTCATTTAGGTGTAACCTTTACCGGATTTAACGTGTCTGAGAACGGCACCTTCCTCCCGAAAGCATTGCGGTATCGCTTCTCGGCCTTTTGGCTAAGATCAAGTGTAGTATCTGCTCTCCTGAATCGGCATCGGGACCTGTCCTGGATGGTCGCCCACGAGATCCTCCCGGTCAGGGCCGTTATGCACTCACGGGGCATGGCGAGGACATCCGCGTGCCCCCGACCAGGCTGCGGCCAAGAAGAGTCGGTGAGGCACATGCTCTGGGAGTGCAGAGCCGCCAGGGACCTGTGGAAGGAAGCAGGCCCCCTGATCACCTCGTGTCTGCCAGCAGGGGAGGACCTAACACCTCAGCTCGTGCTGTATGGGGTGGGCCGAAGGCCCATTCCATCGAAGGCCTTCACCAAGCTCTGGCCCACCCTCACGTGCCTGAAGGAAGCACTGTGGTCCTCCCGTAACCTGCTGGTAGCAAAAAACGTAGAGACCACCCCCCAGGCAGTGGCCATGGTAGCCACGGAAGCCCTGGGGTGGTACGGAAGGAAGGGGGCCTCGACCCCAGGCGAAGGGTCCCCCACAACACCCTAGGTCCCGGCGGCCACGGCCTGACAGCGCTGCGGCGCCTAGGGCGATGCGCCTAGGGGAGGGATCTCCTCTGGGCCCCGAAGGACGGGACGATGATCTATTCAGAAGAGCAGGATGAGGTGAGCTTGATAAAGACTCACCCCCCTCCTGTACAAGGGACTGAAGACAGCCTTTTAACAAAGTGACTTTTTAACATGGTTTTTCATGTCTTAAAAATGTTTTACCTTTGTTAGATCATTAGTACACATTTTAAATGGCTTTTACAGATTTGATGTTTTTACAAGGAAAGTACTTTTATCCATGGTTGTTTTCATTGGTTTTAACAACATGTACTTTTTAACAAATTTAAATGTAACTTTCAAATGCTGTGTTTTATGCTTTGTTGCCGTTTTTATGTGTATCAATGATGTAAAAAATGTATGAGCTGTTTTTAAAAGAAATGTATCAATAAAACTTTTCCAAAAGAAAAAATCTGTTCTTATCAGTTTAATATCTGATACGTCCCCTATCTGGGGACCATATATTAAATTGATTTTTGGAATAGGGAGATGGAATAGGGGCTTGCTCCGTCCACTCCACGCATCGACCTGGTATTGCAGTACCTCCAGGAACGGTGCACCCCCTGCCGTTGTAAATATAAATTGGACGAAGTTAACCGGATGTTACTTTTATTAGAATCATTACGTTTGAGCAAGTCTGTCAATGATGCCTAGAAAGTGGTGAAGCCACTCGGCCCTGACGCTTTTATGCCGTTTGTATGTGTATAAAATGATGTACAAAAATACAGATGAGCTGTTTTCAAAGGAAATGCAACAAAACTTCCAGAAGAAAACACCTGTTCTCACTTGCACCAACGAAACGAGACAAATCCTTATTGAGTTAAAACCAGATTTACTGCTAAACTGGAATAAAAATCTATCAAATAGGGGTGTGGGAAACCATTTGCAGATAACAATATTGACATAACATTTGATATTTTAAAAAATATCTCAGGTAAAATAATTGTCCACTTGGTGGCGCCAGACTTCCACCGACCGTCGCCTTGTTCAAGCTATGTGTTCAATCAAAATGCATTTTAATGTTGAACCACTCGACTTCATTACATAGTACATCATCAACACAAATAATGTATGAAATAAAAATAGTCTATATATTTTTTAAATCTGTCTGTAGAGCCTTGCATGATAAGGTCATTGTAGGGAGGCCTTTATAAAGTTGCCCTCCTAAATTACTAGAGGCCAGACTTCAAAGATGTCCATGGCACTGGACTGCAGTGAGAGCTAGACCGACAATGCGTCCTACGGTCCTGGCTGCCTAACTAAATGTGTGCTTCGCATAATACACTTTTGCAAACATGGCACTTTTGAGGCACACTTTTAAAATTAGTCTTAGTCAGTCACTACAGCAAACTTCATATCATGCACATAAAATACCAATAGGCATATTGGGTTGGAGAGCATCTATCTACTCACGAAATACTGTATATCGATGAATAAAACATGCACTGCTTTGTTTCATACTGAAAGTTGTCATAATTCAAGTTCCATCCATGAAATATTGGAATGTGGAGAAAAAGTGTCCAATAGTGGTTGAACTATAATCCTACAAATCTACTTTCATTCTCACTAATCGTGGAACTGTATGACAACAGTCCAGTCGTCGTGAACCGTGCGCCAGGCTCCAGGTTTAACCTGCTACATAAGTTCCATAATGATTACAATAGGCTACATGTCCAAAATGATCGCTAAAATAAATGTATGTGGGTATTACTGACAGACGGCTCCAGATCGTTGCTGATACTAATTGTAAAATAAAAGCCTGGGCGTATAATCGAACCCTTCTAAATCGCATGTTTTCAGCTCGGCAGGTTTAGCCCTACGGAAGCCTGTAGCTTGGGGCTCCAAATGTCATACGAGCGAATCATGACGGCACACAATCAGAATTCTGAATAATGGCACAGTTATGTATAACCTACTTGACCGTGGAAAAATCCATTTAATATATTGTCCCCAGATAGGGGACATATCAGATATTAAACTGATAAGAACAGATTTATTTTATTTTGGAAAAATGGTTATTGTCGCAGGGTTTCTTAAAATAGCTCATACTTTTAACATAATCATTTGTACGCTTTAAAACGACATAATATGCATAAACAACTGCATTGAAACATTATATGTTAAAAGTACATGTTATTAAAAGAGGTCTTCTCTCCTTTGTGCAGGAATGAGGTGAGTCCTTATCAAACTTGCCTCCTCCTGCTCTTCCGAATCAACTCCGCCCCCATCCTTTAGGGCCCAGAAGAGATCCCTCCCCTAGGCGTTGCAGCGCTGTCAGGCCGGGACCTTAGATGGTGTTGGTGATACTTTGTCTGGGGTCGAGGCTCTATTTTGTCCATACCACCTCAGGGCTTCCGTAGCTATCAAGGCCACTGTCTGATGGGTGGTCTCCATGCGTTTCCCTACCAACAAGTTGTCAGAGGACCACAGTGCGTCCTTCAGACACGTGAGGGTGAGCCAGAGCTTGGTGGAATCGGCCTTCAGGCCACCCGTTACAGCAGGAGCTGAGGTGTTGTGTCCTGAGCTGAGGTGTTGTGTCCTGAGCTGAGGCGTTGTGTCCTGAGCTGAGGCGTTGTGTCCTGAGCTGAGGCGTGGTGTCCTGAGCTGAGGCGTGGTGTCCTGAGCTGAGGCGTGGTGTCCTGAGCTGAGGCGTGGTGTCCTGAGCTGAGGCGTGGTGTCCTCCCCTGCTGGCAGACACGAGGAGATCAGGGGGCTTCTTTCCACAGGTCTCTGGTTTATTTCATTGCAGTTACTCTTCTCTTCCTTATAGTTTCTTAATGTTTGGTATCTGTTTTGATATTTACATTTACATTAGTGGTACATATAGAGAGGAGACTGGGACAGGCCTTTCTCCAGTATTAACACTAAAGCTCACCACACCTCCTACTCTTCCTCCTCCTAACTCACGATGGAGGTATAGGACTAGAATAACCTCATCAGGCCTTTCTCCAGTATTACCACTAAAGCTCACCACATCTCCTCTTCCTCATCTTCTTCCAACCTCTTCATCCTCTTCTTTTGTTTCCTCCTCTCGACTCATTTATTTAACTAGGCAAGTCAGTTAAGAACTAATTCTTATTTACAATGACAGCCTACCGACCGGGCAAAACCCGGACGACACTGGGCCAATTGTGCGCCGCAGTATGGGACTCCTAATCACGGCCGGTTGTGATACAGCCTGGAATCGAACCAGGTTTTGGAGTGACGCCTCTAGCCTTAGACCGCTGCGCTACTCGGGAGCCCAACAATACCCAATCACTTACCTACCAATTTAAATCAACCTTTTAAGTATAATTCCTCTTGTATTCCCTGAACATCCAAACATAGAAGTGGATAATAGCTTTCAGACAGGCTGTGGCCTGCAAAACTGTGCTTTCAGACAGGCTGTGTCCTGCAAAACTGTGCTTTCAGACAGACAGGCTGTGGCCTGCAAAACTGTGCTTTTATCTGCGAGATATTGAATCTCAATCGTCTTACTAATAACTTTTAGAATTCTAATTGAATGGAGAAGCAGCCTACATCCTCTTGATTTTTATCATCTTAGTTGTATCTCGTGTGAAGTTTCAGACGCATGTGATTGTAACTGAGACATCCAAGATGTCAGTGGATTGACCGAATGAAGACAGACTTTGTTTTACTGTACCAGTGCTTGTGAATAAAAAAAATCTTTGAGGAACTATTTCTTCACAATTTTTTTACAGAAGGATGTTCAGAGAACAACCAGCCCATTGTTGGACCAGGCTTTATTCTCACTTTCTACTGGTTCTCTTATGTAGGTGTAGCAGACTGTCTCAGAGGAGAGTACCACGTTGCAGGTGTAGCAGACTGTCTCAGAGGAGAGTACCACGTTGCAGGTGTAGCAGACTGTCTCAGAGGAGAGTACCACGTTGCAGGTGTAGCAGACTGTCTCAGAGGAGAGTACCACGTTGCAGGTGTAGCAGACTGTCTCAGAGGAGAGTACCACGTTGCAGGTGTAGCAGACTGTCTCAGAGGAGAGTACCACGTTGCAGGTCACTTCTCAGTTCCTATGCTTCCTGGCTGATGTTTTGGTCACTTTTGAATGCTGGCGGTGCTTTCACTCTAGTGGTAGCATGAGACGGAGTCTACAACCCACACAAGTGGCTCAGGTAGGTTTCCTCTAGAGCAGCGATGTTTTGGGGCAGTTGCTGGGCAACACGGACTTTCAACTCCCTCCAAAGATTTTCTATGGTGTTGAGATCTGGAGACTGGGCAACGAAGCCACTCCTTCGTTGTCCGGGCGGTGTGTTTGGGATCATTGTCATGCTGACAGACCCAGCCACGTTTCATCTTCAATGCCCTTGCTGATGGAAGGAGGTTTTCACTCAAAATATCACGATACATGGCCCCATTCATTCTTTCCTTTACACGGATCAGTTGTCCTGGTCCCTTTGCAGAAAAACAGCCCCAAAGCATGTTTCCACCCCCATGCTTCACAGTAGGTATGGTGTTCTTTGGATGCAACTCAGCATTCTTTGTCCTCCAAACACGACGAGTTGAGTTTTTACCAAAAAGTTATATTTTGGGTTTCATCTGACCATTTGACATTCTCCCAATCTTCTTCTGGATCATCCAAATGCTCTCTAGCAGACTTCAGACGGGCCTGGACATGTACTGGCTTAAGCAGGGGGACACGTCCGGCACTGCAGGATTTGAGTCCCTGGCGGCGTAGTGTGTTACTGATGGTAGGCTTTGTTACTTTGGTCCCAGCTCTCTGCAGATCATTCACTTGGTCCCCCCGTGTGGTTCTGAGATTTTTGCTCACCGTTCTTGTGATCATTTTGACCCCACGGGGTGAGATCTTGCGTGGAGCCCCAGATCGAGGGAGATTATCAGTGGTCTTGTATGTCTTCCATATACTAATAATTGCTCCCACAGTTGATTTCTTCAAACCAAGCTGCTTACCTATTGCAGATTCAGTCTTCCCAGCCTGGTGTAGGTCTACAATTTTGTTTCTGGTGTCCTTTGACAGCTCTTTGGTCTTGGCCATAGTGGAGTTTGGAGTGTGACTATTTGAGGTTGTGGACAGGTGTCTTATATACTGATAACAAGTTCAAACAGGTGCCATTAATACAGGTAACGAGTGGAGGACAGAGGAGCCTCTTAAAAAAGAAGTTACAGGTCTGTGAGAGCCAGAAATCTTGCTTGTTTGTAGGTGACCAAATACTTATTTTCCACCATAATTTGCAAATAAATAATTAAAAATCCTACAATGTGATTTTCTGGATTTTTTTTCTCATTTTGTCTGTCATAGTTGTCTACCAATGATGAAAATTACAGACCTCTCATCTTTTTAAGTGGGAGAACTTGCACAATTGGTGGCTGACTAAATACTTTTTTGCCCCACTGTACATACAAAACCATGCTCTTTCCATGACAGACTGACCAGGTGAATCCAGGTGAAAGCTAACCCTAACCCTTATTGATGTCTCTTGTTAAATCCACTTCGATCGGTGTAGATGAAGGGGAGGAGACCGGGTTAAAGAGGAAGGGGAGGAGACCGGGTTAAAGAGGAAGGGGAGGAGACCGGGTTAAAGAGGAAGGGGAGTAGACTGGGTTAAAGAAGAAGGGGAGGAGACCGGGTTAAAGATGAAGGGGAGGAGACCGGGTTAAAGAGGAAGGGGAGGAGACCGGGTTAAAGAGGAAGGGGAGGAGACCGGGTTAAAGAGGAAGGGGAGGAGACTGGGTTAAAGAAGAAGGGGAGGAGACCGGGTTAAAGAGGAAGGGGAGGAGACCGGGTTAAAGAGGAAGGGGAGGAGACCGGGTTAAAGAGGAAGGGGAGGAGACCGGGTTAAAGAGGAAGGGGAGGAGACCGGGTTAAAGAGGAAGGGGAGGAGACCGGGTTAAAGAGGAAGGGGAGGAGACCGGGTTAAAGAGGAAGGGGAGGAGACCGGGTTAAAGAGGAAGGGGAGGAGACCGGGTTAAAGAGGAAGGGGAGGAGACCGGGTTAAAGAGGAAGGGGAGGAGACCGGGTTAAAGAGGAAGGGGAGGAGACCGGGTTAAAGAGGAAGGGGAGGAGACCGGGTTAAAGAGGAAGGGGAGGAGACCGGGTTAAAGAGGAAGGGGAGGAGACCGGGTTAAAGATGAAGGGGAGGAGACGCTTTCAACACCTTGTAGAGTCAACATGGGGCCAGCATCCCTGTGGAACGCTTTCAACACCTTGTAGAGTCCAGGAATAATAATGACTGGTTATGCCCTGCTATTGTTTTAATTTGGATTTTATTTTTGTACCCAAATATACTTTATTTGAGTCTGTTCTGAGGGCAAAAGGGGGTGCAACTCAATATTAGGACGGTGTTCCTAATGTTTTGTACACTCAGTTTACAGGCCTAAATAGTGATAAAGCAGGATCATTTGCATCTGTTAAATCTACCCTTCAGAATGACTTCGATAGCAACAGTGAATCTATTTAGTTTTCAAGTGGAGACCTTTCGACAATCATTCTCACGATAGCTCATTGGTACCAACAGTCAGTGACAACTATCATAGCTATTTTTCCAGTAGGATGTGCTGCCAAGCCTATTGTTTTCTTTCTTCTGATCGTGGATATGACATCGATGATCTGACATTGTTTTAAAGGAACATGTTCGACTTGCATTGCAAGGTTTGTCTATGTTCAAATTTGGTTACCATGACGACATACTATTGTGGTTTGAAATTTCACCCTCGAAACAAGTTAAGACCTTTTCTCCAAATCCAATGTATTTCCCACATGGATTCCATGTCACAATACGTTGACAATAACACTGATTCAATTCGTCTGATGAACGAGATTAATTCCCCCAATGGAGACTGTTTGTTGAAGGTAGTTATTTCTTTTGACGCTAAGGTAAGTTAGTCGGTTACTCGTTCACCACTCTTCCCGTTATGCTCTGGGCGCAATTAGCAGATCAACCCATAAATAACAATAAAATACATCATATTTGTTGATCCAAATTCTAAAATGCATAAAAAAATTTACTTTAAAACAGTGATTTTATTAAATTAGGTGGATAAAATAAGACAACTTTAATCTTTAATATTGTTTATATTTCCATTACCAATCCTGAAAATGTGCTGTGAAAAAGAAAAACAAGTGATAATAACCCAGTACAACCTTCTTTCCTAAATACATTTGGTCTGTTTCTCACCTCACTTGATACAAGCCGTGCAAAGTTATGCCAAGGAGACCTAGAGTGATTGTTGCTTCAACTCAGTGGAAGCGATTATACTGGGTTTCTCAGTGTAGCAGTGCTGCTCTAGGATCAGTTTAGTCTTTTTCTGATCATAATGAATAAGAAGGGGGGGGCATCTGATTCTAGATCAGCGTATCTACTCAGACGTTTTGTGAACATAGGCCCAGGATGAAATGGTCAGCGCCGTGTTTACTACTTGACCCTACGGCTATTTATTGAAATGCTACATAACAGATTATTTTCAGCGCCATCATTCCTCCATTAAAATACACAAACAGTTAAGACTATGGTTACATCATATTCATTTCAGCAGTATATGGGCCTCTGTTCACACATTGACTTGTGTGGCTTCAATACTTCCTAGCCTTAAATTACTTTATCGTAACATTTTGTATTATTTTCCTAGAAAATGTAAATAATGTAGGGGGAAGAATGTTCAGGGCGATATTACCCTCCTTACAACTAGAAGTAATCAATCTTTAAACACGGAATTTAGGAATTCACCCCCCCTAAAAAAATATTTGTAGACTATGTGACCATGCAAACCGAGTCCTGAATTTATCTAACATGTTCATCTCAATGATGCTTTTCTCAACTGGTCCTAAACTCCTTGACTTATTTGGACATTTTCTCCTGAGAAATACTATATGATGTCAAGGATCAATATATTCCCAAGTGTAATATGTGATGAGCACCGAACTGACATTTGGAGAACTATAGTCTTTACATAACAATGTACTATTATATTTCAGAATGCCAATAGCCATCCTTTGAGTAAAACAAATATTTAATTTATACTTGAGAAAAATAGTAATAATCTGATTTGCACGGAACACAAAATGTATTTTCCTTCGTCAAACAGTAACAATTAAATTTTGTTTGACAGATCATTTCTTTTAAAAGATCAAATTAAATTCATTCTAGGATTGGGGAAAAAAAACAAGTTTGATGCTGGGTTTTCGCATCTCATTATGGGAGGTGAAACATTTTGGTATCCAGAACACAGTCTTATTGGTCAGTCAGTTTCGAGGAATCGTTGAAGGAATTTCTAACGAGGAGAAACAACCCTGTTGAAATCAGACGTTCCTCGTCAAACCATTCAACACTTCTTTTCAGAATCGAGTTTGTGTGCGGCTGGCGGCGGGCGACATAAGGGTGGTTATCATTGGATGGCTCTGGGCAGTAGAATAGGTCATAGGTCATGCCCTGAGGGGGCTTGGTGGAGCAGAGCGGAGGGGGAATGGGGACAGACATTGGAACCCTACTAAATGCCACCCTATCCCCTATATAAAGGGTTCTACATAGGGAACAGGGTGTCGTTTGAGACAGAAATCGGGTTGGTGTCACGTCACATGAAGTCCTCGTAGTCTTGTGCGTAACCTCCATCGAACTCTCCGTAGTCCGATAGGTCATCCTTCATCTTGGACTTCATCCCTCCGGCAGCAACCACACCTTTCTTTTTCTTCTTCCCTTTATTCAGCTGCTGTTGGAAATAAAGACGGATTCGTTTTGTCTTATGACAGTAATTCATTTTATCATCATGTCCATTAGGGCACGCCTCAGTCTGTTTTCTTCCGTTTGATGCCTAATGAACATGACCCGGACTGAATACCGGTCTAAGTAGACCATGGATACTGGTGATAAATGTCTCTGTATGTAACCATTTTAAAAGCTTGCTTTTGGTTTATTTGTAAATAAAGCATGTCAGTTTTGTCACAGATTTTTCTTTTTTAACTTTTTGTCTGTCATTTTGAAAAAGAACATAATAAAAAACCCACTAACCTTTTCCTGTTTCTGTTTTTCACTTAGTAAGACTGTGAGGGAGTTGCTGACTTTCTTCAAGTCCTCTACCTCCACTGTAACATAAGAGATGCACAGTTAAAACAGTATTTCATATAATACAGGAACAGCCCCACTGACCGTTGAGATGCATGACCAATAACATCGGTTACTTTTCAAACGGTATATTATTAAATCAATACTTACATGAGAGACAGAGGTCTCGAAACAAGGACTCTAGGAAGCCGGAATAGTGTATTGAAGTCTCAAAAGGTGATATCTTGTCTTTTAACAACTTTTCAAACTCTGTGAACTCATCTTTAGAAGACGGGCTTATGGCATCAATTCCTTTTACGTTGTTGACGACACCTGATTTGAGAAGGAAAAAAATGATTTGAGCACCAATGATATGAAGCTTTCCACAGGCAACTGGTGTTGACAATGTCTAAAACTCTTGATGCTTAAACCAGACATTTTGCAATATAAATGGCAGATTCTCTGTAAAGCTTTCTATGAATCTGTAATATGTATAGACTGTCAGCCTTAAATATTTATCATTCAACATACACTACATTACCAAAAGTATGTGGACACCTGCTTGTTGAACATCTCATTCCAAAATCATGGGCATTAATATGTAGTTGGTCCCCCTTTTGCTGCTATAACAGCCTCCATCCTTCTGGGAAGGCTTTCCACTAGATGTTGGAACATTGCTGTTATAACAGCCTCCATCCTTCTGGGAAGACTTTCCACTAGATGTTGGAACATTGCTGCTATAACAGCCTCCATCCTTCTGGGAAGGCTTTCCACTAGATGTTGGAACATTGCTGTTATAACAGCCTCCATCCTTCTGGGAAGGCTTTCCTCTAGATGTTGGAACATTGCTGCGGGGACTTGATTCCATTCAGCCACAAGAGCATTAGTGAGGTCGGGCACTCAGCATTCCAATTCATCCCGAAGGCTTTCGATGGGATTGAGGTCAGGTCTCTGTGCAGTCAAGTTCTAAACACACTGATCGACTAACCATTTCTGCATGGACCTCGCTTTGTGCACGGGGGTATTCACGCTGAAAGAGCCTTCCCCAAACTGTTTCCACAAATTTGAAAGCACATAATCGTCTAGAAAGTAATTGTATGCTGTAGTGTTGAGATTTCCCTTCACTGAAACTAAGAGGCCTAGCCCGAACCATGAAAAACAGCCCCAAACCATTATTCCTCCTCCACCAAACTTCACAGTTGGCACTATGCAGTCGAGCAGGTAGCGTTCTCCTGAGCCAATAGAAGATCAGCGTCCTCCTGTAATACAGGTCTCTTACCGAAAGCCTCCTGAGCCAATAGAAGATCAGCGTCCTCCTGTAGCTTCTTCACTCTGAGTTTCTCTGCTAGCTCATCCTCCGGTGAGAGTTCTGTTTCCTGTGATTCCTCTAACTAACAAACAAACACAAAGAAATATACTTTCAGATCCAGCAGCCAATGACTTTGTTATTCATGGACAGTGTGTGAAACCCCTTAAGGCTGATTTTAGAGGCTTAATTAATCTGGGTCCGGAAAACCAGATGAAATACAGTTTGTTTCCTAATATGGGCCCAAACCAAAATTAAAAAGTCTCTTCTAGTGATTTTAAATTAAACTTTTAAAATTTGATAAATACAACTCAAATAATCAGGGAAATTGGCTTAAAGCAAAAAAAGGTTCAGTTTCTGCTGAATTTTGATAAGCAAACTAGCAGTCACTGTTGCAGTAGCTGGGTTGCCATAACGAATGTACTCCATAGCAACGACAAGAAAAAAATATCCCTGTATGCAAAACACCTACTTTAAAAAAACACCTACTTTAAAAAAACACCTACTTTTAAAAAAACACCTACTTTTAAAAAAACACCTACTTTTAAAAAAACACCTACTTTAAAAAAAACACCTACTTTAAAAAACACACCTACTTTAAAAAACACCTACTTTAAAAAAACACCTACTTTTAAAAAAACACCTACTTTATAAAACACCTACTTTATAAAACACCTACTTTAAAAAACTACCTACTTTAAAAGACACCTACTTTATAAAACTCCTACTTTATAAAACCACCTACCCGCTTTCTCAGCTCTTCTTGTTTTTTCATTTGTAAACTTTCCTTTTCCTTGATTTTTTCAGCTAATTTCTTCTTTTCAGATAGTTTTGTCTCTGCTACAAAGACAAGAGAAAAATAAATAACTATTGAGCTTGTATTCAATTAATAGTCAGATCTCACTGGTTCAATTCACGTGGTTTAAAAAAAATACCTGCTTTTTTCTCTTCTGTTTTTTTCAATTCCTCCTCGTCATCATCCCAGTTGTCCTTCAAAACAGGAAACAGGAGAAAACAAGGTTAGGGACAAATGGATATAAGCTTCAGAAATTCTTATTTTCAATGACGGCCTACCGGGGAACAGTTGCAACCTTTCGGTTCCTAGCCCCTACACTCTAACCACTAGGCTACCCTGCCGCCCCTCCACTCTAACCACTAGGCTACCCTGCCGCCCCTCCACTCTAACCACTAGGCAACCTGCCGCCCCTCCACTCTAACCACTAGGCTACCTGCCGCCCCTCCACTCTAACCACTAGGCTACCCTGCCGCCCCTCCACTCTAACCACTAGGCTACCTGCCGCTCCTCCACTCTAACCACTAGGCTACCTGCCGCCCTCCACTCTAACCACTAGGCTACCTGCCGCCCCTCCACTCTAACCACTAGGCTACCCTGCCGCCCCTCCACTCTAACCACTAGGCTACCCTGCCGCAACATAATCACTGGATGTTATTTGTTTACTCATGTGATCACTAGTAAACAAAAGTCAACGTGACTAATAAGCATCCCATACGATAGCTAAGTTGATAGAATAGCTAGCTAATGGGGCTAGTTGTCCAATGCCTTTAATGTTTAGCTGCGAGGTGGATCCAGCAAACGGTGGATACAAGCATGAAATTTGGTACAAACATTTCTCAGATGATATGAAAATATTTTCAAACTTAACCAGGAAGCGAGTTATTGCAAAAAAAAATCAAAATGGCTGCCATAACAGCTGGTATTTGACCATAAAATGTTATGATAGATAAAAGCATGACATTTGTTAAACATTCTTCAGATGATACGAAATACATCCTAGAAGGGGTACGCATTGCAAACTTAAATTAGGAAGCGGAATTCAAAATGGCTGCCAATGTAGATGGTAATGAAGATGTTTAAAATAGCTTAAGGAAAATTTTCATAACATGAAAATGTACTACTGACCTGCACTACCACTACTGACCTGCACTACCACTACTGACCTGTACTACTGACCTGTACTACCACTACTGACCCGGACTGGTGGGTGGGGTTATATCCTTCCTGTTTGGCCCTGTCCGGGGGTGTCCTCGGATGGGGCCACAGTGTCTCCTGACCCCTCCTGTCTCAGCCTCCAGTATTTATGCTGCAGTAGTTTGTGTCGGGGGGCTAGGGTCAGTTTGTTATATCTGGAGTACTTCTCCTGTCCTATTCGGTGTCCTGTGTGAATCTAAGTGTGCTCTCTAATTCTCTCCTTCTCTCTTTCTTTCTCTCTCTCGGAGGACCTGAGCCCTAGGACCATGCCCCAGGACTACCTGACATGATGACTCCTTGCTGTCCCCAGTCCACCTGGCCGTGCTGCTGCTCCAGTTTCAACTGTTCTGCCTTATTATTATTCGACCATGCTGGTCATTTATGAACATTTGAACATCTTGGCCGTTCTGTTATAATCTCCACCCGGCACAGCCAGAAGAGGACTGGCCACCCCACATACCCTGGTTCCTCTCTAGGTTTTGGCCTTTCTAGGGAGTTTTTCCTAGCCACCGTGCTTCTACACCTGCACTGCTTGCCGTTTGGGTTTTTAGGCTGGGTTTCTGTACAGCACTTTGAGATATCAGCTGATGTACGAAGGGCTGTATAAATAAATATGATTTGATTTTGATTTGACCTGTACTACAACTACTGACCTGCACTACTGACCTGTACTGCCAGGTTTTCCTACTTACAAAGCATGTAGAGGTATAATTTTTATCATAAGTACACTTCAACTGTGAGAAACGGAATCTAAAACAAAAATCCAGAAAATCCCATTGTATGATTAAGTAATTAATTTGCATTTTATTGCATGACATCAGTATTTGATTCATCAGAAAAGCAGAACTTAATATTTGGTACAGAAGCCTTTGTTTGCAATTAGAGATCATATGTTTCCTGTAGTTCTTGACCAGGTTTGCACACACTGCAGTAGGGATTTTGGCCCACTCCTCCATACAGACCTTCTCCAGATCCTTCAGGTTTCGGGGCTGTCGCTGGGCAATATGGACTTTCAGCTCCCTCCAAAGATTTTCTATTGGGTTCAGGTCTGGAGACTGGCTAGGCCACTCCAGGACCTTGAGATGCTTCTTACGGAGCCACTCCTTAGTTGCCCTGGCTGTATTTTTCGGGTCGTTGTCATGCTGGAAGACACAGCCACGACCCATCTTCAATGCTCTTACTGAGGGAAGGAGGTTGTTGGCCAAGATCTCGCGATACATGGCCCCATCCATCCTCCCCTCAATACGGTGCAGTCGTCCTGTCCCCTTTGCAGAAAAGCATCCCCAAAGAATGATGTTTCCACCTCCATGCTTCACGGTTGGGATGATGTTCTTGGGGTTGTACTCATCCTTCTTCCTCCAAACACGGCGAGTGGAGTTTAGACCAATAAGCTCTATTTTTGTCTCATCAGACCACATGACCTTTTCCCATTCCTCCTCTGGATCATCCAGATGGTCATTGGCAAACTTCAGACGGGCCTGGACATGAACTGGCTTGAGCAGGGGGACCTTGCGTGCGCTGCAGGATTTTAATATATGACGGCGTAGTGTGTTACTAATGGTTTTCTTTGAGACTGTGGTCCCAGCTCTCTTCAGGTCATTGACCAGGTCCTGCCGTGTAGTTCTGGGCTGATCCCTAACCTTCCTCATGATCATTGATGCCCCACTAGGTGAGATCTTGCATGGAGCCCCAGACCGAGAGTGATTGACTGTCATCTTGAACTTCTTCCATTATCTAATAATTGTGCCAACAGTTGTTGCCTTCTCACCAAGCTGCTTGCCTATTGTCCTGTAGCGCATCCCAGCCTGTGCAGGTCTACAATTTTATCCCTGATGTCCTTACACAGCTCTCTGGTCTTGGCCATTGTGGAGAGGTTGGAGTCTGTTTGATTGAGTGTGTGGACAGGTGTCTTTTATACAGGTAATGAGTTCAAACAGGTGCAGTTAATACAGGTGGAGTGGAGTGGAGAACAGGAGGGCTTCTTAAAGAAAAACGAACAGGTCTGTGAGAGCTGGAATTCTTACTGGTTGGTAGGTGATCAAATACTTTTGTCATCCAATAAAATGCAAATTATTTACTTAAAAAATCATACAATGTCATTTTCTGGATTTTTGTTTTAGATTCCGTCTCTCACAGTTGAAGTGTACATATGATAAAAATTACAGACCTCTACATGCTTTGTAAGTAGGAAACACTGCCGATTTTGCAGGTTATCAAATACTTGTTCTCCCCACTGTATATGTATATATGTGTGTGTGTGTGTGTGTATATATATATATATTATATATATATATATCAATAACAACTGTCATCATATGAGTCCTGACTGGTCCTCGCTAGACTGGGGACCACTCGGCTAAACTTTAGCTAACTGGCTAACACTGTGCACATTATCTGGGTTCTGGGTGATCTAACCTTAGTTAGCTAGGATGCGAAGAGAGGACCTCGAAATCAATTTAAGGTTCAGGTGATATTCAGAGTAAAATACACGTTCTCGATAAATGATATAGTGTTGTTTTGGTTGTCCACTCGTCAACTGTGATGTTAGCCAGCTAATTAAGTTAGCTGGTTACCTTGATATCGTCATCCTCGTCCTCGCCTTCCCATTTATCCGCTACAACAGCCTTCTTGGTCCCGATAACAAGCTCATCCGGATCAAAAGTGTCCGCATCTAAGACCAACAATACAAACATTTTTTTACAAACTTAAACTATGCTCTCTGATATGTGTAATTGTCAACGATTAGGTATAACTTGAATAATACGCCATTCCACACACAGGTGGATTATTACCCCATGAATCTCCCTCCGCCATCTTGCCTGTGTGTCTGATCATAATGAATTCCGTGTGTGTACAATCGGTAACTGGCTCTTTGGTTCCGAGAGAAAATTCACGTACATATAGGTCTGTGCTGTCGTGTGTGTGCTCCCATTATTCTTGTCTGTCCAGTCATTGCTGCTCCCTATTTAGTGACAACATAGAATTTAGATCAAGCCCCCCCCAAAATACTGTCAGTTACACATGTACAGAATATCTACAATTTTGAAAAATAAAAATTAATATCTTTCTTAATTTCACTGAATATAAGGTGATTTCATAGTCATTTTTGTGACTGGTCAGTACTATTGTGGGGTGCAGCTTAAGCAGTCAATTATATTGTTGTACCCGATCTACACTGAACACAAATATAAACGCAACATGTAAAGTGTTGGTACCATGTTTCATGAGCTGAAATAAAAGATCCCAGAAATCTTCCACAAGCACAAAAGCTTATTTCTCTCAAATTTTGTGCACACATTTATTTACATATTGTGACAATCTCTGAAACTCACTTAGATAATAACTTTGATGATACAGTGGTAGCAATACAAGGTTATAACATTTACAGAGAAGACAAAGATGCCGAAGGTGGAGGTGTGGCTGTTTTATATTCAGAACCACATTCCTGTAAAGCTTAGAGAGGATCTCATGTTAAATACTGTTGAAGTAATATGGCTACAGGTTCATCTGCCTCACCTAAAGACCATTCTGGTGGGAAGCTGCTATAGACCACCAAGTGCTAACAGTCAGTATCTGGATAATGTTAAATACGGTTGAAGTAATATGGCTACAGGTTCATCTGCCTCACCTAAAGCCCATTCTGGTGGGAAGCTGCTATAGACAGTCAGTATCTGGATAATGTTAAATACTGTTGAAGTAATATGGCTACAGGTTCATCTGCCTCACCTAAAGACCATTCTGGTGGGAAGCTGCTATAGACCACCAAGTGCTAACAGTCAGTATCTGGATAAAGTGTGTGACATGCTTGATAATGTCTTTGATACTAATAGAAAGGTATATTTTCTGGGTGATTTAAATATTGACTGGCTTTCATCAGGCTACCCACTCAACAGAAAGCTTAAAACTGTAACTAGTGGCTGCAACCTGGTTCAGGTTATCAATCAACCCATCAGGGTAGCTATAAACAGCACAGGAATCGAATTGTCAACATGTATTGATCACATCTTTACTAAAGCTGCAGAAAAATGTTTTAAAGCAGTATCAAAATCCATCGGATGTCGTGATCACAATATAGAAACCACTTCTAGGAAAACCAAAGTTCCAAAGGCTGGGCCTAATATAGTGTATAAGAGGTCAGACTGGGCCTAATATAGTGTATAAGAGGTCAGGCTGGGCCTAATATAGTGTATAAGAGGTCAGGCTGGGCCTAATATAGTGTATAAGAGGTCAGGCTGGGCCTAATATAGTGTATAAGAGGTCAGGCTGGGCCTAATATAGCGTGTAAGAGGTCAGGCTGGGCCTAATACAGTGTGTAAGAGGTCAGGCTGGGCCTAATAAGAGTAAGAGGTCAGGCTGGGCCTAATATAGTGTATAAGAGGTCAGGCTGGGCCTAATATAGTGTATAAGAGGTCAGGCTGGGCCTGATATAGTGTATAAGTGGTCAGGCTGGGCCTAATACAGTGTGTAAGAGGTCAGGCTGGGCCTAATATAGTGTATAAGAGGTCAGGCTGGGCCTAATACAGTGTGTAAGAGGTCAGGCTGGGCCTAATATAGTGTATAAGAGGTCAGGCAGGGCCTAATACAGTGTATAAGAGGTCAGGCTGGGCCTAATACAGTGTGTAAGAGGTCAGGCTGGGCCTAATAAGAGTAAGAGGTCAGGCTGGGCCTAATATAGTGTATAAGAGGTCAGGCTGGGCCTAATATAGTGTATAAGAGGTCAGTCTGGGCCTAATATAGTGTATAAGAGGTCAGGCTGGGCCTAATACAGTGTGTAAGAGGTCAGGCTGGGCCTAATAAGAGTAAGAGGTCAGGCTGGGCCTAATATAGTGTATAAGAGGTCAGGCTGGGCCTAATACAGTGTATAAGAGGTCAGGCTGGGCCTGATATAGTGTATAAGTGGTCAGGCTGGGCCTAATACAGTGTGTAAGAGGTCAGGCTGGGCCTAATATAGTGTATAAGTGGTCAGGCTGGGCCTAATACAGTGTGTAAGAGGTCAGGCTGGGCCTAATATAGTGTATAAGAGGTCAGGCTGGGCCTAATACAGTGTGTAAGAGGTCAGGCTGGGCCTAATATAGTGTATAAGAGGTCAGGCTGGGCCTAATAAGAGTAAGAGGTCAGGCTGGGCCTAATATAGTGTATAAGAGGTCAGGCTGGGCCTAATATAGTGTATAAGAGGTCAGGCTGGGCCTAATATAGTGTATAAGAGGTCAGGCTGGGCCTAATACAGTGTGTAAGAGGTCAGGCTGGGCCTAATAAGAGTAAGAGGTCAGGCTGGGCCTAATACAGTGTGTAAGAGGTCAGGCTGGGCCTAATACAGTGTGTAAGAGGTCAGGCTGGGCCTAATAAGAGTAAGAGGTCAGGCTGGGCCTAATATAGTGTATAAGAGGTCAGGCTGGGCCTAATATAGTGTATGAGGTCAGGCTGGGCCTAATATAGTGTATGAGGTCAGGCTGGGCCTAATATAGTGTATAAGAGGTCAGTCTGGGCCTAATATAGTGTATAAGAGGTCAGGCTGGGCCTAATATAGTGTATAAGAGGCAGGGCTGGGCCTAATATAGTGTATAAGAGCTCAGGCTGGGCCTAAGACAGTGTGTAAGAGGTCAGGCTGGGCCTAATAAGAGTAAGAGGTCAGGCTGGGCCTAATATAGTGTATAAGAGGTCAGGCTGGGCCTAATATAGTGTATAAGAGGTCAGGCTGGGCCTAATATAGTGTATGAGGTCAGGCTGGGCCTAATATAGTGTATAAGAGGTCAGGCTGGGCCTAATATAGTGTATAAGAGGTCAGGCTGGGCCTAATATAGTGTATAAGAGGCAGGGCTGGGCCTAATATAGTGTATAAGAGCTCAGGCTGGGCCTAATACAGTGTGTAAGAGGTCAGGCTGGGCCTAATACAGTGTGTAAGAGGTCAGGCTGGGCCTAATATAGTGTGTAAGAGGTCAGGCTGGGCCTAATATAGTGTATAAGAGGTCAGGCTGGGCCTAATATAGTGTATAAGAGGTCAGGCTGGGCCTAATATAGTGTATGAGGTCAGGCTGGGCCTAATATAGTGTATAAGAGGTCAGGCTGGGCCTAATATAGTGTATAAGAGGTCAGGCTGGGCCTAATATAGTGTATAAGAGGCAGGGCTGGGCCTAATATAGTGTATAAGAGCTCAGGCTGGGCCTAATACAGTGTGTAAGAGGTCAGGCTGGGCCTAATATAGTGTATAAGAGGTCAGGCTGGGCCTAATATAGTGTGTAAGAGGTCAGGCTGGGCCTAATATAGTGTATAAGAGGTCAGGCTGGGCCTAATATAGTGTATAAGAGGTCAGGCTGGGCCTAATACAGTGTATAAGAGGTCAGGCTGGGCCTAATAAGAGTAAGAGGTCAGGCTGGGCCTAATAAGAGTAAGAGGTCAGGCTGGGCCTAATATAGTGTGTAAGAGGTCAGGCTGGGCCTAATATAGTGTATAAGAGGTCAGGCTGGGCCTAATATAGTGTATAAGAGGTCAGACTGGGCCTAATATAGTGTATGAGGTCAGGCTGGGCCTAATATAGTGTATAAGAGGTCAGGCTGGGCCTAATATAGTGTATAAGAGGTCAGGCTGGGCCTAATATAGTGTATAAGAGGCAGGGCTGGGCCTAATATAGTGTATAAGAGCTCAGGCTGGGCCTAATACAGTGTGTAAGAGGTCAGGCTGGGCCTAATATAGTGTGTAAGAGGTCAGGCTGGGCCTAATATAGTGTATGAGGTCAGGCTGGGCCTAATATAGTGTATACGAGGTCAGGCTGGGCCTAATATAGTCTATAAGAGGTCAGGCTGGGCCTAATACAGTGTGTAAGAGGTCAGGCTGGGCCTAATATAGTGTATAAGAGGTCAGGCTGGGCCTAATATAGTGTATAAGAGGTCAGGCTGGGCCTAATATAGTGTATAAGAGGTCAGACTGGGCCTAATATAGTGTATAAGAGGTCAGGCTGGGCCTAATACAGTGTATAAGAGGTCAGGCTGGGCCTAATAAGAGTAAGAGGTCAGGCTGGGCCTAATAAGAGTAAGAGGTCAGGCTGGGCCTAATACAGTGTATAAGAGGTCAGGCTGGGCCTAATACAGTGTGTAAGAGGTCAGGCTGGGCCTAATATAGTGTATAAGAGGTCAGGCTGGGCCTAATATAGTGTATAAGAGGTCAGGCTGGGCCTAATATAGTGTATAAGAGGTCAGGCTGGGCCTAATACAGTGTGTAAGAGGTCAGGCTGGGCCTAATATAGTGTATAAGAGTTCAGGCTGGGCCTAATATAGTGTATAAGAGGTCAGGCTGGGCCTAATATAGTGTATAAGAGGTCAGGCTGGGCCTAATATAGTGTATAAGAGGTCAGGCTGGGCCTAATATAGTGTATAAGAGGTCAGGCTGGGCCTAATATAGTGTATAAGAGGTCATTCAATACGTTTTGTAGTGATTCCTATGTTGTTGATGTAAATCATATTTGCTGGTCTGTGGTGTGCAATGGAGGAACAACCAGATGCTGCACATGACACATTTATGAAATAGCTTATTCCAGTTACTAATAAGCATGCTCCCATTAAGAAAAATGAGTGTAGGCACTGTTAAATCCCCATGGATTGATGTGAAATTGAAAAATGATATGGTTGAGAGGGATGAGGCAAAATAAATGGCAAAACAGGTCTGGCTGCACAACCGATTGGCCAATTGAGAGATCATGTGACTAAACTGAATTTTAAAAAGAAAAAACGACACCATGAAACCAAGATAAATGACATAAAGAATGATAGTTAAAAGCTTTGGAGTACGATAAATGAAATTTTTGGGCAAAAAGGCAAACTCAGCTCCATCATTCATTGAATCAGATGGCTCAGTCATCACAAAACCCATTGATATGGCCAACTTCTTTAATTATTTTTTTCATTGGTAAGATTAGCAATACAAGTAGGCATAACATGCAAACAACAAACGCTGACACTACACATCCAAGTATATTTGACCAAATTATGAAAGACAAACATTGTAATTTTGAATTCCGAAAGGTAAGTTTGGAAGAGGTGAAAACATTATTGTCTAACTAAAAGCATTGCATTTGGGACACATATTTCACTAAACCTCAACTAAATCTAGTAATGAATATTGTGAAAATTGAGCAAGTTGAGGTGACTAAACATCTCGGAGTAACCCTGGATTGTAAACTGTCATGGTCAAAACCTATTGATACCACAGTAGCTAAGATGGGGAGAAGTCTGTCTATAATAAGGTGTTGTTCTGCCTTCTCAACAGGGCAGGTCCTACAGGTCCAAGTTTTGTCACACCTGGACTACTGTGCAGTCGTGTGGTGCCACAAAGGGAGACTTAGGAAAATTGCAATTGGCTCAGAACAGGCCATCACGGCTGGCCCTTGGATGTACACAAATAGCTAACATTAATAATATGCATGTCAATCTGTCCTGGCTGAAAATGGAGGAGAGATTGACTTGATCACTACTTGTATTTGTGAGAGGTATTGACATGTTGAATGTACCAAACTGTCTGTTTGAACTGCTGGCACACAGATCAGACACCCCTGCATACCCCCCAAGACATGCCACCAGAGGTCTGTTTAAACTACTAACACACAGCTAAGACACCCATGCATACCCCCCAAGACATGCCACCAGAGGTCTGTTTAAACTACTGGCACACAGCTCAGACACCCGTGCATACCCCACAAGATATGCCACCAGAGGTCTGTTTAAACTACTGGCGCACAGCTCAGACACCCCTGCATACCCCACAAGACATGCCACCAGAGGTCTCGTCACAGTCCCCAAATACAGAATAGACTTTGGGAAGCTCACAGTACTACATAGAGCCATGACTACATGGAACTCTATTCCACATCAAGTAATACAATTAGACTTAAAAAAAACAGATTCAAAAACATCTTATGGAACAGTGAAATAATAACAGCAATACAAATACTGGGCAGATGACAAACACAATTGCATTTTATCAATGGCAATTTGAATGAGGACAGATACCGTGACGAGATCCTGAGGCCCATTGTTGTTCGATTCATCCGCCGCCATAGTGTTTCAGTATGATAATGTTCGGCCCCAAGTTGCAAGGATCTGGACATAGTTCCTGGAAGCTGAAAATGTCCCAGTTCTTCCATGGCCTGCACTCAACAGAAATGTCACCCGTTTGAGCATGTTTGGGATGCTCTGGATCGACGGCGTGTTCCAGTTCCTACCAATATTCAGCAACATTCCACAATCAACAGCCTGATCAACACGATGTGAAGGAGATGCCACGCTGCATGAGGCAAATGGTGGTCACAACAGATACTGACTGGCTTTCTGATTGAAGGCCCTACCTTTTTATGAATGGCATCTGTGACCAACAAGATCCATATCTGTATTCCCAGTCATGTGAAATGAATAGATTCGGGCCTAATGAATGTATTCAAATGGACTGGTTTCCTCACATAAACTGTAACTCGGTTAAAATCTTCGAAATTATTGCATGTAGCATTTATATTATTTGGTTCGTGTAGTTTATCATTCCTTTTATGGTCAAAAGGTGTCAAAAACACATTCAAAGTGTACAATTTATTTTTACCATTGAATATAGCTGTAATTGGCAGCTGACTAAATACTTTTTTTTGCCCCACTGTAGGTGTAAGATAGCATACGTTGTAGTTTGTGGGTTCAGTTCAGCGTTTCGAAAAGCAGGATACACATTACCGGATGACATGCCAAATTCATTTAATTGAAATGGTGTGTGTGTGTGACTAAAGTGACTCTGGCTAAGAGCATTTTGATAAATAAATAAATAAATGTATAGTGTCATGCCTACCATACATTACACACGCATTAATGTATCTCAACTTACGCAGTTCAGTAAAAATCCCAAATCACACATTTTTATTATTTGTATAAAAATGTATTTATGATGAAGGAAACCATGAAGTAACACGGAGTACAACAGGAGTGGCCGTCCAAGACGGTCAATGACAACAACGGAGTCTTTTCTTATTTATTTTCTTTAAAAATGTGTGACTCCTACATAAAAGATATTTCACAGACAAGACTATGAACAGCATTGAAAACAAGATTTAAAAAGATAAAACAAAATGTTGGCCATTTTGCTGGTGCTACAATTTTAAAATTGTACGGGCATTCACAATTTAGAGGTGATAACTTGTGTACAAAGATTGACAAGATTTTACATAGGGCAGGAGAGCTCTGAAGCCTTCCTTCCTTCCTTCCTTCCCATCACCACCCAGACACAGAGCAGCTAAGGGTCGTTTCAACATCTTTCAGGGGTGAAATCTCAAATATACATGATCTAAATTAATATCCAGGCCAGCTTGTTGAAGGGTCTTCAAGTTAAAACACTATAATACATTTACATAACCTTAAAAAACCCATCATGATTTCATAAACATTTCCTCCCAAAGATATTTTTAAAAACCTGTTACAGAGACCACATAACAGTAGTTAATGGGACTAAAAAGCAGACTAGAAAATAAAGAATGCTCCCTATTCCCTATATAGTGCACTACTTTAGACCAGAGCCCTATAGAACCCTATATATAGTGCACTACTTTAGACCAGAGCCCTATAGAACCCTATATATAGTGCACTACTTTAGACCAGGGCCCTATAGAACCCTATATATAGTGCACTACTTTAGACCAGGGCCCTATAGAACCCTATATATAGTGCACTACTTTAGACCAGGGCCCTATAGAACCTTATTCCCTATATAGTGCACTACTTTTGACCAGTGCCCATAGGGCTCTGCTCAAAAGAAGGGCACTATATACAGTAGGGAATAAGGTGCCATTTGGGATGCATAAATTGCAGGAAGACAACAGCAGCTGTGTAGCATCAACTTCAAAACAAACAACAACAAAAAATATATTTTTTAAAAAGGTAAAAACATTTTTTTTTTTTTTACTAAAATAGTAAAAGAACACAGTCAGCTAAAATAAAATCGGAAGCACAAAAAAAAAAAAACGTTTTTAAAAACCATGAAGAAGAAAAAAAAAGATATATACATGTCATATATACATGTAATTACGTTTGTATATTATACAGGTTTGACTGCCCGTTCCTGTTAAAATGAGTCTTGAGCAGTCAAATACCGTCATTCAGTTCCGTCAGTCCAAAACTGAAGCTGCGGACGAGAAAACATCTCACAGAAAGTCGCCAGGATCGTGTTCATTTAGGCACCAAAACCCAAGAAAACGTTCCTGAAATGGAGGATGTTCTACCTGGAGTTGTCCAATGAGAAAAGCACATTTTTCGTTCGCCGTTGCTAAAATGTTTTGTAACGTTCGCACCCTAATGAACACAACCCTGCTTTTGAGCATAGACTTGAGGTCTGTCCAGACAGATGCCTTTCGTAATACAAGGGGACTGCTATACTCTTGGGGGGGGGGGGGTGTACAGTTTAGTTGGAATATAACAGTTTAGTTTGAGTATACAAAACATATACATAGCTTCAAAATATTTGTTTTGTAGTTGTTTAAATACAAATTTCCCTCTGTAAACTGTTATTTTGTTGAACAGATTCTCGTTGGTAACGGGCAATGCTGTAGACAGATCTCCACTTGGACGACATCCTCAGAGTCAGTTGGAAGTTGATTCTCGTCATCTCCAACCATGTTGAACGGAAGGCATCCCCTCTCCGTGTGCTGGGAGGTTTAGCCCGTAGAATCAGAATGAATAATGTACACATTCTACTTCTATGGGTTAGCCTGCTGGGTCGGCCAATCACGGATCAGTCGGGAGGAAGTAGGTCATGAAGACGAAATTGCTGTCTGACGTAAGGCCTTACGTCCTCATTCTGTGGAGGAGAGAGAGAGAACAGTAAATAAAGACAAAATGACTGAGGTGACTTGAAGACAAAATTTTTTTTTTTTTTTGAAAAAGCAGAAGACAGGTCTGTCTCTATAACGATAAACACTTTTACAGGCCCTACAGAGACCCATTCTACAGGCCCTACCGAGACCCATTACAGAGACTCATTCTACAGGCCCTACAGAGACCCATTACAGAGACCCATTCTACAGGCCCTACAGAGACCCATTGCAGAGACCCATTCCACAGGCCCTACAGAGACCCATTGCAGAGACCCATTCTACAGGCCCTACAGAGACCCATTACAGAGACTCATTCTACAGGCCCTACAGAGACCCATTACAGAGACCCATTCTACATGCCCTACAGAGACCCATTCTACAGGCCCTACAGAGACCCACAGAGACCCATTGCAGAGACCCATTCTACAGGCCCTACAGAGACCCATTACAGAGACCCATTGCAGAGACCCATTCTACAGGCCCTACAGAGACTCATTACAGAGACCCATTCTACAGGCCCTACAGAGACCCATTACAGAGACCCATTGCAGAGACCCATTCTACAGGCCCTACAGAGACTCATTACAGAGACCCATTACAGAGACCCATTACAGAGACCCATTACAGAGACCCATTCTACAGGCTCTACAGAAAGACAGGGAAAATGTTTGAGTGAATATATAAGGTAGGAGGTTGAGTTTGAACACATTTGTTTCAGAATGACTACATACCACCTCCACCAGCTTCTCTAAGAAAGGAACCAGCTTGAGGAGCTCGGTATCATTCCTGTCCATGAACCAGCTCTCGATGGGAATCCCATTGGAAAGCTGTGATTGAGAACAAAAAGGAGGTTTTTGAATTGCGATATCACACTAAAATGTAATTATGAGAGACTTTGCAGACACTTTTATCCAACAACTTACTGTGTATATAAACATACATATATAAACATATATATATATACACACACAAACACACACACACACACACACACACATATATACACACACACACACACATATACATATATATATATATATATATATATATATATATATATATATATACACACACACATATACATACATACACACACACATACAGTGGGGCAAAAAAGTGTACCTAATACTTATTTTCCACCATAATTTGCAAATAAATTCATTAAAAATCCTACAATGTGTTTTTCTAATTTTGTCTGTCATAGTTGAAGTGTACCTATGATGAAAATTACAGGCCTCTCTCATCTTTTTAAGTGGGAGAACTTGCACAATTGGTGGCTGACTAAATACTTTTTGCCCCACTGTATATATATACAGACACACACATAACAGTAGTTAAGAATATATACAGACACACATATATATATATATATATACAGACACACACATAACAGTAGTTAAGAATATATACAGACACATAGTGTGTGTGCGATTCCTGTGGGCTATATGTAGTAGCTGTACTGTGAAAGGTATGACCGGCGTACCTGATAGGCGAAGGCTTGAGGTGAATTGTCTATTATTACAGTCTTAGAAAGATCTCTTCCCAGAATGTTTAAGTCCTTGATGTAGTTTCCTTGAACACATACACAGTGCTCACGGAACAACCGATGTCTGTAGGAGAGGTAGAAGAAAACAAAAAAACAACAACGATTAAAAGTCTAGTGTAGCCGGTTAATTGGAAATTAGCTCAACCTTTCTCTACCACCGTGTTCCCAAAATGGCACCTTATTCCCTCCGTTAGGGCTCTGATCTAAAAAAAAAAAAACAGTTGTGCGCTACGTAGGGTTCCGTTTGGGACGTAATCCACGGTGAAACTTGGTCGGTCGTAATCATTCAATAAGCGATAAGGTTGTTCCTTCACTGACCTGACCAACTGTTTCTTGGGGTCCAGGATGTTGAGCAGCTTGTCTGCATACACCTTCTTAGAGGCAGTGAACAGAATGATCTGTGAACGAATAGAAGGGGGAAAAAAATGAAACAAAACAAACAGCATAACACTTTTATGATCTAAAATGGCATTTCCCGATTCTTTGTCCCGGTGAAGTCTACAGAGATCAGTGGTCCCGTTTAGCTCAGTTGGTAGAGGATGGTGCTTGTAACACCAGGGTTGTGGGTTCGATTCCCCACGGGGGACCAGTATGAAAATGTATACACTCACTACTGCAGTGTCTCTGGATCAGAGAGTCTGATCAGAGAGTCTGTTGAATGACTCACTACTGTAGTGACTCTAGATTAGAGTCTATTAAATGACTCACTACTGTAGTGACTCTGGATCAGAGAGTCTATTAAATGACTCACTACTGCAGTGACTCTGGATCAGAGAGTCTATTAAATGACTCACTACTGCAGTGACTCTGGATCAGAGTCTATTAAATGACTCACTACTGTAGTGACTCTGGATCAGAGAGTCTATTAAATGACTCACTACTGGATCAGAGAGTCTATTAAATGACTCACTACTGCAGTGTCTCTGGATCAGAGAGTCTGTTAAATGACTCACTACTGCAGTGTCTCTGGATCAGAGAGTCTATTAAATGACTCACTACTGCAGTGACTCTGGATCAGAGAGTCTGTTAAATGACTCACTACTGTAGTGTCTCTGGATCAGAGAGTCTGCTAAATGACTCACATTTATTTTTTTAAAGACACTCACCTCGTAAATTTGAGACATGCGCTCCAGGAACTCTCTGAAAAATGGCCTCAACCGCACGTACACCTGCAGAGAAGAGGGAAAATAACACGAAATGGAAATATATCCAACTCCTCTTCACGGACTACGATTACACACGCACACAATAATGCATATATTGTGGATAGTCAGATTAATATAACAGTTCGATTTAAACAAATTATTTCCCTAATAATCCTGTTAAAATGAACACATCTGAAAATCAGGGCTACCTGATGGGACTCTTGATGAATTGTAAGTTAGAACATTTTATTTTATCACAGCAACCATGTTATTTTTTTGGGAAGCAGCATATTTGATTCTGAGTATCGGACATATGAAGTTATGTGAAAACGACTTCCAAGACGTATTTCATTCAGTTGATTCCGAACCCACTTCACCTCGCGCTACAGAGCGAGGCTCTCGGCTGGTGCTAGCACACGTACAGATCAAATACACCGCTGGAACGCCGACTGTCCTAATTATTAATAAAAGATTGCTCCGGAAAAAATGCATTTAAAAAATAAAAATAAATCCTCGTATGCTTACTTTGATTTTGACTTTACGCCGATTAAGATAAACAAAGTAAGGTGTTTACATGACTATTGCATCATCTGCCTACTGTCATAAACAGTTTAATATCGAATTATTTCCTGTGCATGTAAACATACTCACTGAAAAGAGAGGCGTTTTTCTAAATGTATTTTTCTTGGGTCCTCATGTCCACTCTAAATATCGTACATGCAAGAGCATTGGATATTCTCTTCCAATAAGGTTTGAGAAGAAAGTGAGGACACAAGGAATCAAGGAACGACGTATTGAGAAAGAGCCCTTTCTCAATCACCTTGACCATTACGGACTTCTGAACTTCAAATAGCCTTATTCACGTCACCGAGGGAAAGAGAGAAATAACATTTTAAAAAAGTTCCCATTCTGTCAGAACGTGTTTGAGAGAAAGGGCCACAGTCTGGTTCAAGTCAACAAGACAGCCGTGAGTTGGGGGAGGAGTTGGGGGAGGAGTTGGAGGAGGAGTGAGGAATTTGGGCCGAGGTCTGGTCAGATAAAGCGAGAAAGAACAGGCGTCGTTAAATTCTGCCTAGCAACGAAGATCTATTGGCTGTCCAGATGTGTAACGATGAGACTCAGCACAGGAGGAAGGTGTAAATATATGGGCTAGGGTAAACATGTCTTTGTCGTGTGCAGCGATGTGTGACCCAGTGGGTGTTTGAGCTTCACTAGTTGTCCCCGGTGAGTTTTACTCTGTCAGAACCTAACAAAATAAAAAATAAAAACCTGTGTGTTTCTGTGCCGTCACAGCCTGTTGTACCCACCTGGTAGATGACGTCTTGGAACAGGACAGGGAAGGTCAGGTCTGCGTCGTCCAACTCATTCAGACTACAGTGCACCAACGTCTCGTCCTGATCAATACACAAACACCTTCTGGTTTAGTGGTTGTTGTTGTTGTTTTTTAACCTACTTTAGTTGAATGTTTCTGATTTGTACGTCGATCTGAACGAGAGCGTTTTGAACAAAATAAATTAAACACATTTTAGAACATTCTGTAGATATCGAAGACTCAAAATGCATCTTGGGACATTCAGGACGACTACAGGTATAACCCCCCCAAAATTATAAAAGAAATCTGTTGATGGCACTCGATTGTTCAGGAACATATGGGACTGTAATCTCACAAGAACATATGGGACTGTAATCTCACAAGAACATATGGGACTGTAATCTCACAAGAACATATGGGACTGTAATCTCACAAGAACATATGGGACTGTAATCTCACAAGAACATATGGGACTGTAATCTCACAAGAACATATGGGACTGTAATCTCACAAGAACCAGGGAAAACATATAGGACTGTCATCTCACCAGATCTAGAACTAGGGAGAACTCTGGTGTGCTGCGTGTTTTAAGGGGCAGTGCTGGTTTCCTGGCTATCTGCTCCTCTGTCAACGGAGGCACGTGCTTGATGAAGAAGTACCTGAAAACAGAGGAGGCACAGATATTAGTTGATCCAAGTCGTTGGTCCTTGCTCACTATTACTAAGTAACTCAATTTTATTTGTCACATACACATGGTTAGCAGATGTTAATGCGAGTGTAGCGAAATGCTTGTAGGTTAGATGGTGTGATAAAACAGGTGGGGTTTGTCTGTTTAAAATGGAATAAAAATGTTCCTTTTTTTATTTATTTTTACGTTCAAATCCCCAAATTGCAGAGCTCTTTCTACTACCTATTATTTAAAGAGAGAGGCACAAACTGTGATTGGTTGGTGAATTTGATTAAAAAAAATAAACTAAGCAGTACTCACGGATCAAAGACTTCCCAGTCTTCCTCGTAGGTGCCCTCTGCAGGGGCCGTGGGAGAGACGTGGGGGTAACAGCGGACTGGAATGCAGCCCGGAGCTAATTCAGGAACAACGGCATATTCAAACATTTAGGATCTAATCTTTTTTTTATTATTATTAAAAAATTAAAAAATAAATACAGAAAATCACCTTTTATTTAATCACATTTACTCCCCCACAGCGGATTCATCATTGATATAAAGCACAACAAGTAAAACAATTCCACAATAGTCCATATCACGTTTTTTTTTTTTTAAATCACACAATCTACAAGTCTCACTCGCAAGTTCTAAATTGACCCATAGCATAACCTAGGAGCCACCAACGTCATGGTTACCTGTTAGAGGGGGCATATCTGTAGCCATCTCCCCTCCTTCGACAGATGGTTCTGGGGTAGCCAGAGGAGCCTGTTGTGGTGGCGGTACTGATGGAGCTGGGGCAACAGAGGACAGGACGACGCCCCCTGTAGATGCAGGGGTACTGGTGGGCATCTCCTCCACCACCGTCTCCTTTTCCAGCTGCTTCGGCATCTCCTCAGCCTCCGACCCCCCCTGCCCGGGGGAGCCAGACTCAGGAGTGGCTGGACACAGAAGGGAACACAGGAAAGAAATTGAGCGAATCTCACATTTTTGCCACGTGTTGAGTCTCCGATGTTTTTTTTGTCCTCCATTCGTGGCGTCCTCTCCTCTCCTTCTCAAAATGACAGAGGGAAGAGAAGAGCCCATTGGACAAGATCTTCTCCTCGGATCTTCTGTCCAATGCTCTCCTCGCTCCTCTCTGACTTCTTGATAGGGAGGCGAGAAGCGGTCGTGGCAAATCAAGGACAATACATTTTAGATTCAACCACGGAGCACAAGGTTAAATAACCAATTTTCTTTAGGATAGTTTAAAAAAACGATTTATTTTTATTTTACTAAAATGATAAAACACTTTAGAGAGATTGTGTTACCTGTCTTGGTAGCAGGAGAGAAGAAGTTGAAGACGGGAGAGAAGATGGTCCCCAGGAGAGTGGTGCGAGGTGGACTGCTCGCCTCCTCCACGGGGACCTCCAGTTTACCGTTGGGCTTCAGGGGCTTACTGTTCAACGTCATCGGTTCTGAGAGAAAGTAGGAACTTATTTCAAACTGTTATTTGAACTGACACTACTTAAGACATGATAAAACAATTAAATTTAAATTAAATAAAATGAGCACTACAGCGACATCTACGGTCAATTAAGACATTCTGAAAACACAAATATTCATAATTGACTTGCTGCCAACCAATGAAACAGATGTGCACAAAGAGGGTGTGGCTACAGTGTGATGTCATCAAGCAGAACTATAAATGATGCCCCCTATTTCTCCACACTCATATTATTATTATAATAATGTAGATGACAGATTACCCCGTGTCATGTGGCCTTGGTTTCTCAAATGATTGCCTCGCCTGGTTCACCAACTACTTCTCTGATAAGAGTTCAGTGTGTCAAATCGGAGGGTCTGCTGTCCGGATCTCTGGCAGTCTCTGGGGGTGCCACAGGGTTCAATTCTTGGACCGACTCTCTTCTCTGTATACATCAATGAGGTCGCTCTTGCTGCTGGTGAGTCTCTGATCCACCTCTACGCAGACGACACCATTCTGTATACTTCTGGCCCTTCTTTGGACACTGTGTTAACAACCCTCCAGGCAAGCTTCAATGCCATACAACTCTCCTTCCGTGGCCTCCAATTGCTCTTAAATACAAGTAAAACTAAATGCATGCTCTTCAACCGATCGCTACCTGCACCTGCCCGCCTGTCCAACATCACTACTCTGGACGGCTCTGACTTAGAATACGTGGACAACTACAAATACCTAGGTGTCTGGTTAGACTGTAAACTCTCCTTCCAGACCCATATCAAGCATCTCCAATCCAAAGTTAAATCTAGAATTGGCTTCCTATTTCGCAACAAAGCATCCTTCACTCATGCTGCCAAACATACCCTTGTAAAACTGACCATCCTACGGATCCTCGACTTCGGCAATGTCATTTACAAAATAGACTCCAATACCCTACTCAACAAATTGGATGCAGTCTATCACAGTGCCATCCGTTTTGTCACCAAAGCCCCATACCATTGCGACCTGTACGCTCTCGTTGGCTGGCCCTCGCTTCATACTCGTTGCCAAACCCACTGGCTCCATGTCATCTACAAGACCCTGCTAGGTAAAGTCCCCCCTTATCTCAGCTCGCCGGTCACCATAGCATCTCCCACCTGTAGCACTCGCTCCAGCAGGTATATCTCACTGGTCACCCCCAAAACCAATTATTTCTTTGGCCGCCTCTCCTTCCAGTTCTCTGCTGCCAATGACTGGAACGAACTACAAAAATCTCTGAAACGGGAAACACTTATCTCCCTCACTAGCTTTAAGCACCAGCTGTCAGAGCAGCTCACAGATTACTGCACCTGTACATACCCCATCTATAATTTAGCCCAAACAACTACCTCTTTCCCAACTGTATTTAATTTATTTATTTATTTTGCTCCTTTGCACCCCATTATTTTTATTTCTACTTTGCACATTCTTCCACTGCAAATCTACCATTCCAGTGTTTTACTTGCTATATTGTATTTACTTCGCCACCTTGGCCTTTTTTTGCCTTTACCTCCCTTCTCACCTCATTTGCTCACATCGTATATAGACTTGTTTCTACTGTATTATTGACTGTATGTTTGATTTACTCCATGTGTAACTCTGTGTTGTTGTATGTGTCGAACTGCTTTGCTTTATCTTGGCCAGGTCGCAATTGTAAATGAGAACTTGTTCTCAACTTGCCTACCTGGTTAAATAAAGGTGAAATAAATAAATAAAAATGTCTGGACTCTCCAACTCACCAGGTTTGTTAGCACCTCTCCTGCAGCCCCTGCCGATGGCTTTGGTTGGTGGGTGAGGAGAAGACGTGATCAGGTTGCTGTTTTCCACTTTACAATCAATACGACTCCTCTTAGCTGGGATGTCCTGCTCTACCTGGGAGAGAAGAAGAGAGGGAGGGATGAGATGTCCTGCTCTAGAGAGAAGAGAGGGAGGGATGAGCTGGGATGTCCTGCTCTACCTGGGAGAGAAGAAGAGAGGGAGGGATGAGATGTCCTGCTCTACCTGGGAGAGAAGAAGAGAGGGAGGGATGAGCTGGGATGTCCTGCTCTACCTGGGAGAGAAGAAGAGAGGGAGGGATGAGCTGGGATGTCCTGCTCTACCTGGGAGAGAAGAAGAGAGGGAGGGATGAGCTGGGATGTCCTGCTCTACCTGGGAGAGAAGAAGAGAGGGAGGGATGAGCTGGGATGTCCTGCTCTACCTGGGAGAGAAGAAGAGACCCTAACCCTTTCAATCTTTATTGAAAGGAAAAACCTAAAACCTGCAGACACTAGGCTCTCCATGGAATGAGTTTAACACCCCTGCTTTAAGCCCATACACGTATTAAACATCACATAACGATGCTGGGTTCATTTAACAGTAAAATAAAGACTAAATGCATTGACAAAACGTCAGCTGTAAATGGTTGAGATTTATCATCTTGTTACGGGTCACCAAGTTGTGTTGCTATTTGATTTGACTGGTGTGTGTGTGTGTGGTACGACTGCTAGCATGGAAAACCCATCTTTTCAATTAGCAAGAAATAGTCATAAAACATCCAAGTGGTTAGAGTGGAGGGGCGGCAGGTAGTCTAGTGGTTAGAGTGGAGGGGCGGCAGGGTAGTCTAGTGGTTAGAGTGGAGGGGCGGCAGGTAGTCTAGTGGTTAGAGTGGAGGGGCGGCAGGTAGTCTAGTGGTTAGAGTGGAGGGGCGGCAGGTAGCCTAGTGGTTAGAGTGGAGGGGCGGCAGGTAGTCTAGTGGTTAGAGTGGAGGGGCGGCAGGTAGTCTAGTGGTTAGAGTGGAGGGGCGGCAGGGTAGTCTAGTGGTTAGAGTGGAGGGGCGGCAGGGTAGCCTAGTGGTTAGAGTGGAGGGGCGGCAGGGTAGCCTAGTGGTTAGAGTGGAGGGGCGGCAGGGTAGTCTAGTGGTTAGAGTGGAGGGGCGGCAGGGTAGCCTAGTGGTTAGAGTGGAGGGGCGGCAGGTAGCCTAGTGGTCAGAGTGGAGGGGCGGCAGGTAGCCTAGTGGTCAGAGTGTTGGACTTGTAACCGAAAGGTTGCAAGATCGAATCCCCCAAGCTGACAGGGTAAAAATCTGTCCTTCTGCCCCTGAACAGGCAGTTAACCCACTGTTCCTAGGCCGTCATTGAAAATAAGAATTTGTTCTTAACTGACTTACCTAGTTAAATGAAGATAACAATTATTTTTTTTTAATCACTCCCTTCCCCTTCGCCCCAAACACTGATGTTTGCAGAGGGGTGGGGGTGGGTTATATGAAGATGGCTCACCCACCTTGACAGCATTTCCCCTGATGAACTTCTTGATGGTAGAGAACAGGCCAGCCTCATTCTTCTGCATCCTGAGGCCTCTCCTGGGCGGGGGCGCCACCTCGCAGTGTTTTCTCTTGGCCTGAGCTGGGCGGGGTTCTGAGGCTGGACGGCCGGGGCTGGGTTTGGGCTGCTGAGAAGCCTTCCGTACTCTCAGCCTCATCATCCTACACGTTACATGGAAGACTGGTGTGGCAGCATGGCAGGCAGGCAGGGCAATATATATATTACAGGTACAACACAAAGAGAGAGCACAGGAAACCAGTGAGATGCCATGTAGCTACATTAATATATACACACACAGTTGAAGTCAGACGTTGACATACACTTTGGTTGGAGTCATTAAAAGTCGTTTTTCAACCACTTCACAAATTGATTGTTAACAATCTATAGTTTTGTCAAGTCAGTTAGGACATCTACTCCGTGCATGACACAAGTCATTTTTCCCAACAATTGTTTACAGACAGATTATTTCACCGTATCACAATTCCAGTGGGTCAGAAGTTTACATACACTAAGTTGACTGTGCCTTTAAACAGCTTGGAAAATTCCACAAAATGATGTCATGGCTTTAGAAGCTTCTGATAGGCTAATTGACATCATATGAGTCAATTGGAGGTGTACCTGTGGATGTATTTCAAGGACTACCTTCAAACTCAGTGCCTCTTTGCTTGACATCATGGGAAAATCAAAAGAAATCAGCCTAGACCTCAGAAAGAAAATTGTAGACCTCAACAAGTTGGTTCATCCTTGGGAGCAATTTCCAAACGCCTGAAGGTACAACGTTCATCTGTACAAACAATAGTATGCAAGTATAAACACCATGGACAACAGCAAAGGACCTTGTGAAGATGCTGGAGGAAACAGGTACAAAAGTATCTATATCCACAGTAAACCGGGTCCTATATCGACATAACCTGAAAGGCTGCTCAGCAAGGAAGAAGCCACTACTCCAAAACCACCATAAAAAAGCCAGACTACGGTTTGCAACTGCACATGAGGACAAAGATTGTGCTTTTTGGAGAAATGTCCTCTGGTCTGATGAAACAAAAATAGAACTGTTTGGCCAAAATGAACATCGTTATGTTTGTAGGAAAAAGGGGGAGACTTGCAAGCCGAAGAACAACATCCCAACCGTGAAGCACGGGGGTGGCAGCATCATGTTGTGTGGGTGCTTTGCTGCAGGAGGGACTGGTGCACTTCACAAAATAGATTTCATCATGAGGGAGGAAAATTATGTGGATATATTGAAGGAACATCTCAAGACATCAGTCAGGAAGGTAAAGCTTGGTCGCAAATGGGTCTTCCAAATGGACAATGACCCCAAGCATACTTCCAAAGTTGTGGTAAAATGGCTTAAGAACAACAAAGTCAAGGTATTGGAGTGGCCATCACAAAGCCCTGACCTCAATCCTATAGAAAATTTGTGGGCAGAACTGAAAAAGCTTTTGCGAGCAAGGAGGCCTACAAACCTGACTCAGTTACACCAGCTCTGTCAGGAGGAATGGGCCAAAATTCACCCAACTTATTGTGGGAAGCTTGTGGATGGCTACCCAAAACATTTGACCCAAGTTAAACAATTTAAAGGCAATGCTACCAACTACTAATTGAGTGCATGTAAACTTCTGACCCACTGGGAATGTGATGAAAGAAACACAAGCTTAAATAAATCACTCTCTACTATTATTCTGACATTTAACATTCTTAAAATAAAGTGGTGATCCTAACTGACCTAAGACAGGGAATTTTTACTAGGATTAAATGTCAGGAATTGTGAAAAACTGAGTTTAAATGTATTTGGCTAAGGTGTATGTAAACTTCTGACTTCAACTGTATGTATGTATATATACACACACACAAAAGTATGTGGACACCCCTTCAAATTAGTGGATTCGGCTATTTCAGCCACAAGTGTATAAAATCGAGCACACAGCCATGCAATCTCCATAGACAAACATTGGCAGTAGAACTGTCATCACTGACGAGCTCAGTGACCGCCATCGTATGACACCTTTTTAACCAGTCAGTTTGTCAAATTTCTGCCCTGCTAGAGCTGCCCCCGGTCAACTGTAAGGGCTGTTATTGGAAATGTCTAAGAGCAACAATGGCTCAGCCGCAAAGCGGTAAGACTCCACAACCGAGTTCCAAACCGCCTCTGGAAGCAACGTCAGCACAGTAACTGTCCGTCGGAAGCTTCATGAAATGGGTTTCCGTGGCCGAGCAGCCGCACACAAGCCTAAGAGCACCATGCGCAATTACACCCGTCGGCTGGAGTGGGGTAAAGCTCGCCACCATTGGACTCTGGAGCAGTGCAAACACGTTCTCTGGAGTGATGAATCACATTTCAGTATCTGCCAGTACAACGGACAAATCTGGGCTTGACAGATGCCAGGGGATGCCTGAATGCATACAATGACATTCTAGTCAGTTCTGTGCTTCCAACTTGTGGCAACAGTTTTGGGAAGGGCCAAAACCAGAAATGGTTTGTCGAGATCGGTGTGGAAGAACTTGACTGGCCTGCACAGAGCCCTGACCTCAACCCCATCGAACACCTTTGGGATGAATTAGAACGCCGACTGTGAGCCAGCCCTTAATAGCCCAACACCAGTGCCAGACCTCACTAATGCTTGTGGCTGAAAGGGAGCAAGTCCCCGCAGCAATGTTCAAACATCTAGCGGAAAGCCTTCCCAGAAGAGTGGAGGTTGTTATGGCAGGGTAGCCTAGTGGTTAGAGCGTTGGACTAGTAACCGGAAGGTTGCAAGTTCAAACCCCCGAGCTGACAAGGTACAAATCTGTCGTTCTGCCCCTGAACAGACAGTTAACCCACTGTTCCTAGGTCGTAATTGAAAATAAGAATTTGTTCTTAACTGACTTGCCTAGTTAAAATAAAGGTAAAATTTAAAAAAATTAAAAACAAATAGCAGCAAAGAGTGCCAAGCTTGTAGGGTCATATCCAACTCCACATTAATGCCCATGATTTTGGAATGAGGAGGTGTCCACATACTTTTGATCATGCGGTACATATCTCAGAGCCACAGTACAGGAAACCAGTGAGGTGCTATGTAGCTACAGTGCCTTGGGAAAATATTCAGACCCCTTGACTTATTCCACTTTGTCACGTTACAGCCGTATTCTAAAGTGAATTAAATCAAAACAATTCCTCAGCAATCTAAACACACAATGCCACATATTGATGAAGCGAAAACTGTTTTTTAGAAACTCTTGCAAATGTATAAAAAATAATTTTAAAAAACAGAATACCTTATTTACATAAATAATCAGACCCTTTGCTATGAGACTTGAAATTGAGCTCAGGTGCCTCCTGTTTCCATTGATCATCCTTGAGATGTTTCTACAACTTGATTTGGAAAGGCACACACCTGTCTATATAAGGTCCCACAGTTAACAGTGCATGTCAGAGCAAAAACCAAGCCAAGGGGTTGAAAGAATTATCTGTAGAGCTCCGAGACAGGTTTGTGGTTGAGGCAGCGACTGGGAGACAAGCAAGGATAGAGGGAAAGATGAACGGAGCAAAGTACAGAGAGATCCTTCATGAAAACCTGCCCTCAGGACCTCAGACTAGGGTGAAGGTTCACCTTACAACAGGACAACGACCCTAAGCACTCAGCCAAGACAAAGCAGGAGAGGCTTCGTGACAAGTCTCTGAATGTTCTTGAGTGGCCCACCCAGAGCCCGGACTAGAACCCGGTCAAAACGTCGCTGGAGAGACCTGGGAGACACTCCCCAAATACTGGTGTGCCAAGCTTGTAGGGTCATATCCAAGAAGACTTGATGCTGTAATTGCTGCCAAAGGCGCATCAACAAAGTACAGAGTAAAGGGTCTGAATATTTATGTAAATGTGATATTTCACAGGAAACCAGTGAGGTGCAATGTAGCTCCGAGCTTCACAGCCACAATTTATTTTTTTCATAATATTTATTTTTATTTTTAAATCTATAGCCCTAACAATACTTGACATTTATATCCCAAAAAGTATTATATCTACAAATGAGTAGAGAGGTGCTTGTTTCAACCTGATTGGCTGAAAGCAATAAACAACATCCGAGATTAGCATTTAGCCACTTGCATGGTGGTGGAAAATGGTGTTTCATAAGGAACGTAAACATTTTCCCCACCTTATCGCCATTAATGTTTGTACCATGTTTTGTGCTGTCTTTGGTCTCTCGTCGTTCTGCGTGTTTTGTCCTGTTTATTCATATAGAAAATGTCATCCCTGCCGCCGTCCCCGGCAGGAGGCCTTCTGCTAGGTCTTCATTGTAAATACGATTTTGTTCTTAATAACTGACTTGCCTAGTTAAATAAAAGGTCAAGTTGAGGAGGAAATCGAAGACTATGCAGCCTGATGGAGAATGTTTTTGGTAGTGGTCGACCGATTAATCGGAACGGACAATTAATTAGGGCCGATTTCAAGTTCTCATAATTATCGGTAATCTGCATTTTTGGATGCCGATTATATTGCAATCCGCAAGGAGACTGCGTGGCAGGCTGATCACCTGTCAAAAGGAGCCATGGTAAGTTGCTAGCTAGCTATTAAACTGAACTTATAAAAAACAATCAATTTTAACATAATCACTAGTTAACTACACATGGTTGATGATATTACTAGTTTAACTAACTTGTCCTGCGTTAGATGTAATCAATGCATTGCCTGAAATTGTGTTGTCACTTCTCTTGCGTTCAGTGTAAGAAGAGTCAGGGTATATGCAGAAGTTTGGGTCCTCTGGCTCGTTGCAAACGGTGTGAAGACCATTTCTTCCTAACAAAGATCGTAATTAGTTTGCCAGAATTTTACATAAATATGACATAACATTGATAATTATGACATAACAATGAAGGTTGTGTAATGTAACAGCAATATTTAGACTTGGGGTTGCCATCTATTAGATAAAATACGAAACGGTTCTGTTATTTCACTGAAAGAATAAACGTTTTGTTTTCAAAATGATCGTTTCTGGATTTGACCATATTAATGACCAAAGGCTCGTATTTCTGTGTGTTTATTATATTATAATTAAGTCTATGATTTGATAGAGCAGTCTGACTGAGTGGTGGTGGTAGGCAGCAGCAGGCTCGTAAGCATTCATTCAAACAGCACTTTCCTCCGTTTGCCAGCAGCTCTTAGCAATGCTTGAAGCACAGCGCTGTTTATGACTTCAAACCTATCAACTCCCGAGATTAGGCTGGCAATACTATAGCGCCTATAAGAACAACCAATAGTCAAAGGTCTATGAAATACAAATTGTATAGAGAAATAGTCCCATAATTCCTATAATAACTACAACTTAAAACTTATTAACTGGGAATATTGAATACTCATGTTAAAAGGAACCACCAGCTTTCATATGTTCTCATGTTCTGAGCAAGGAACTTAAACATTAGCTTTTTTACATGGCACATATTGCACTTTTACTTTCTTCTCCAACACTGTTTTAGCATTATTTAAACCAAATTGAACATGTTTCATTATTTATTTGAGACTAAATATATTTGATTTATATATTATATTAAGTTCAAATAAGTGTTCATTCAGTATTGTTGTAATTGTCATTATTACAAATATAAAAAAATTGTCCAATTAATCGGTATCAGCTTTTTTTGGTCCTCCAATAATCGGTATTGAAAAATCATAAATCAGTCGACCTCTAGTTTTTGGTATGAACCGGTCCATGAGGGATACGAATTTATTGAATGTGCCAGCTTCATAGACGGTAAGATGATACGACTCAATATCGCCACCTGTTGGCCCCTTGGGCTACATCACTGGCGGCTGTTGCCCTCTGTGTGAAGGCATTATCTGCTTTGACTCGACGCCTACTTCTAGAACTTCTCTTAAACCAATTTCGGGTTAAGGTTTAAAAAACTGTTTTTTATCTCAACTTTATGCCTAACCTTAAATTAAGACAAAAGCAAATGTTTATTTTCATAAATATTTTTTCCAGTTATAACCAATTGAGTTTGTGGCTGTGGTAACTAGTAAAAACCGATGTGTAGAACTACTTCCATTATGTTACATGTGAAACTCATTCAACCGAGTGCCGCTCCTCTCTCGTAATTGATTGATGAAATAAGGTTACTACATAGCCAGGTACTTCCCTCACCTGGTTGTCCAGGGCAACCTGTGGGATCAGTTTGACACCCCTTTACATAATGTGGACACTGAAAAATATGAATTGCTATTATGATCAGATTTTAAAATTCAGCTCGTTAATAGATTATAGATAACTACTCATCGTGTACACAAAAAAACTATAGTGGGATCTAATATACTACAGTGCCTATGGAGTTTTGATCCATTTTATGAACAGTAGCAACTGGGAAAAGTGGGCTGTGTTTCTCTACCTAGCTGCTATTATAAGAGGCCTCACTAGCTACCTAACTTAGTAAGAATACAAAAGATAATTCATTCCCTGACACACGACAGAAATAAAAACACATTTGACGTTAACTAGCCAAATATATTTGTTTAATCTAACATTTGCTACTAAGTAAGTACAAGACAGTAAACAACACAGAAGCATGAACCTTGTATTAGCTAGCTAGTTGTGTTATGTAACAGCTAGCTAGCTAACTAATGATTTAATTACGTTCGTTATAAACGATCTAGTTAGTTGTTCACGACATTACTAGATAGAAATAAGAACTATTGGCTAACTATGTACTAAGATAATAACAAAAGTAGCAGAGAATAGCTGTTATTAACAACGTTACGTTACAGAGCTAGTTAGCTAAAGTTAGCCAGCTAGCTAGCCATGTTGATTTACCGATTTCCACTAAAAAACAAGGAACATGGGGGGGGAGGAAAGACCGTTAACCTATTAAATTTAAAAAACAAAATGGCTAAACTATTATTGCAAAAAAACAATATCGCTAGATAGTTAGTTCCTTTGATAACCAGTTAGCTGACTAATAACTAACATTAGCTAAACCAAGTTGGCCATCTAGCTAACATTAGCTAGCTAGCTCACAGCTAACTGGTGATACGGCAGTCGTTTTAAAATCAAAAACATATTGACACAAACCATAACCAATTAACGTTTACTTACCAAATGGTCCAAGAAACTCGTAACTAAAGTCGGCCGCTCGCCCTGTCCACTGGTAGCCCGCAACTATGCGGCCACCGAGAGAGCCGTGTGGCTGTCCGTTGTGTTTAGGACCACATACCACTGACGGGCTCTGTGGACGCCATTTCTCGCCTCATCATAAACAGTGGACGCATTCGATTGAACTACACTGAAATATATATATATATATATATAAATAGCGCTACTAGTGTGATGTCTAGGAATGTGAATTATATTGCCAGAAGACACCGACCCTACAATTACCCTCACAAAACTGCACTGGGGTCAGAACGTTATAGTCAAGTCACCACTGAGCCAGGGCTGAGATATCAGAAAACATGCCTCAATGCAGGGATGGGATATGACACTGTACTTCACATTTTACCTTTATCCACACCGATACCTCGAGAAGATTGAAATAGTTATTTTCCCAGTAGCCACTTTGGAATGGGAGTGTCAGCCAATCAGCTCCTTTGTTGTTCAATGTGTCACACTATTCCATAATGGCTGCTGCTAGCTAGCATGAGGAAGAAAATGGCAATTTTCTGGAAAAACTAGCAGTATTTCAAATCTTCTCAACGGAGCAGTGTGGATGAAGGTAACATTGAGTACAGTGGCATAACCCATCCCTACATTGAAGTATGTTTTCCGACCCATATCTCGCGCCAGCTCAAATGGTGTCTTAAGGTAACCATGAGTGTAGTACCACAGTGCAGTTCAGTGTAAACAAGCATAATGGCAGGGTAGATATCTTCTGCCAAGTCCATTACATTACAATGAATTTACAGTGTACCACCACCACTGAAAAAACAGCTGAAAGCAATCACTGAATAACATCATAGGAATGCAGTAAGACACGTCATTTTTTCTCACATCTGTTTCAATACGGAGCACATGTGGCTGCACTGGAGTAAAACGAGTGCACCCACTGTAATTAGAAACCTACCTCATCAGAAACCCCTGGATAATTCATACATTTTACCTATGCAAGTGCACATAAGGTAGCCAGCATTATACTGGTATGAAAGGTGTCTCCAAAACAGTCCAGCAGTTTTCAAAAAAGGTTTTGGAAAGCAAAGATTGATCACATTCTTCCTGAATCATATAAGCTGCATCTACACAGGTAGCCACAATTCAAATGTTTTTTTTTTTCTTTCACTAATTGGTATTTTGAATAATCAAATCAGCTCTGAAAAATATCTCAATTTGAAATATCTCATGTGATTGGTCAAAAGACCAATTAGAGGAAAAATATCAGACTTGGGCTGACTGTGTAAACGCAGCCATATGCTTCTTTCATAACCAAGTCGTAGGAGGTGGGAATTTAACCAATTGGATACATTCATGTGCTTTGAACTCGTTGAAAAATATCTGCTTAGCTAATGGCCAACAAGCTGCGTAAACAAAACTAAAACTTAATCTATCATGCTTGTAAACAAATTATAGTGTTAAAAAAAAAAAAAAAAATGTTTGTTGTTGGATTGCTGTTATAGAGGTAATTTCCTTAGTAGGTGACGTCAGCATGTGGGAGAAGTGAGTTTCTCAGGATAATAGATGAGTTTCGCACTAGTAATTACCAGTTGGAAGGCCATTCAAGTGGATTCTGTCGTAATGTGGTAAATTCCCACTTGGTTAGGAACGCAGCATTAGTCTACGAAGCAGAGTACTAGTATGTGTGTGTGCCTTGTATGGTATGGTCATTGTAAGCAGATGTAACAGTATAACTTTAGACCGTCCCCTCGCCCATACCCGGGCGCGAACCAGGGACCTCTGCACACAACAACAGTCACCCTCGAAGCATCGTTACCCATCGCTCCACAAAAGCCGCGGCTCTTGCAGAGCAAGGGGAACTACTACTTCAAGGTCTCAGAGCAAGTGACGTCACCGATTGAAACGCTATTTAGCGCGCTAACTAAGCTAGCGGTTTCACATCCGTTACACAGAGAAGGCTGTTATATTACAGTATTTGACTACCCCTTGTTGTTGGACATAGGAGCAGCCCTTCAGTATAGGTTATCAGCAAAATAGAACACTGGAAGAAATGCAAGGACAAGCTATGACATATTTGTTATTTATTGAAATCACACACATCTTTATAATATATAGCACATATTCTTTATGAAATGACAGAAGGACAATCCTATGTAATAGAAGCCTACTGATGTGATGCTGATGGTCACATTAGCTGTGGAGATCTAATGTTGGCTTTGGAAATTAGTATTTCAATGCATTGAAGTATAAATCTGGTAAATTCTCCCCTAATTATCCATATGAGTTGTGAGAATCTATGTAAATCACATTTATAAGATATTCAATGTTATACATTCCATTATCAGATTGACATTTTATAAATATAGGCCTATATGTGAAACAAATCCTGCCTGGTAGCACATTTAAGCAATAAGGCCCGAGGAGGTGTGGTATATGGCCAATATACCACGGCTAAGGGCTGTTCTTATGCATGACGCAACGCGGAGTGCCTGGACACAGCCCTTAGCCGTGGTATATTGGCCATATACCACAAACCCCCGAGGTGCCTTATTGCTATTATAAACTGGTTACGAACATAATTAGAGCACTAAAAATACATGTTTTGTCATACCTGTTGTATACGGTCTGATATACCACGGCTTTCAGCCAATCAGCATTCAGAGCTCGAACCACCCAGTTTATAATGAACGATAGATAGTATGTCATGGAATGCTGCAATATTACTTTTGTCATCAATTTACTTTGAGATTCCAATTGATTGTCAATGACTTGTTTAAATTGTATTATGAAATGATCGTGCTTATTGTAAAGATTACAGTGTAGCAGTCTGGAACAGCACATCTTAACAGGTTATAACTTCTATTTCATCCCAAGGTGCAGGATTTTCCTGATTGGTCCTGGTCCACCCCAGAATCCCCTTTGGGGAAAAAAGATCAGATGTACGTTGAAGACTAATATTCCCCACCAAAAATATCCATTTAGACTTTATTTCCTGCCACTATAGTCTACATACGGGGTTGTGTTTATTAGGGCATACAACAGAAAATGAAAATAAGGGTGTCTTATTGGTTAAACGCTCCATGTTTCAGTCAGTTTTTCCATTTTGGTGCCTAATGAACACAACCCAGGAAATCTCTTTGACAGCTACTTACTTGAGAAGACCATGCCAGTACAGATGAGGCATCACGTCAGCTTTCATGTGGTACATGGTCCATCTCTCCTTGCTTTGGTCAATGGGGAACGTCTCCAATGGCTGACCACTGTAGTCAAACTCAGCCAGAATGACTTTACTGTAACTCGTCACCAAAGGGCAGGAAGTGTAGCCGTCGTACTGTAAACACAAGTATTTTAGCACAGTGTTATCTCGTAGTTTTGAAAAAATGAAATGCGTAATTTGTAAAATTTCAAAAAGGAGGTTAGGTTTAGTTGATTTAGTGTTAGTTATGTAACGTACCTTCGTATCCGGCTTTTCATTCTTCAAGACTTTTGAAATAGTCCTGTCCAGAATACTAGACTGAGCAGCTGGAAATAAAATACACCATGTTATCTTTCCCATGCTCAATAGAAAATATACTACATGTAGCCAGGTCCATAATTATTGGCACCCTTGATAAAAAAATGTTTTAATGATATAAAAAATAAAATACTGAGCTATATAGTATGCTTAAAACAATTGGGAAATCATATTGTTTTATAACAATACAATTGTTCAGAGAAGTAGTACGAAAAATCTGAGGAAGATAGGGGTCAAAATGATTGGGACCTCTGTTTTAAATACTCCAGGATAACAACACTGAGCCTTTTTCTAAAAATGTTTTATGAGATTGGAAAACACTTTGGGAGGGATCTTAGACCAGTGGTTCCCGCAAAGAGAAACAACAGTCCATCATTACTTTAAGACATGAAGGTCAGTTAATCCGGAACATTTCAAGAACTTTGAAAGTTTCTTCAAGTGCAGTCGCAAAAAACCATTCAAGCGCTATGATGAAACTGGCTCTCATGAGGAACGCCACAGGAAAGGAAGACCCAGAGTTACCTCTGCTGCAGAGGATAAGTTCATTAGAGTTAACTGTCTCTCATGAGGACCGCCACAGGAAAGGAAGACCCAGAGTTACCTCTGCTGCAGAGGATACGTTTATTAGAGATAACTGCACCTCAGATTGCAGCCCAAAGAAATACTTCAAATAACAGACATCTCAACATCAACTGTTCAGAGGAGACTGTGTGAATCAGGTCTTCATGGTCAAATTGCTGCAAAGAAACCACTACTAAAGGACACCAAAAATAAAAAAAAGAGACTTGCTTGGGTCAAGAAACACAAGCAATGGACATTAGACCATGGACATTAGACCGTCCAAATTGGAGATTTTTGGTTTTAACCGCCGTGTCTTTGTGAGACGTGGTGTGGGTGTACGCATTCTTTGCATGTGTATTTCCCACCATGAAGCATGGAAGAGGAGGTGTTATGGTGTGGGGGTGCTTTGCTGGTGACACTGATTTATTTAGAATTCAAGGCACACTTAACCAGCATTCTGCAGCAATTTGCCATCCCATCTGGTTTGGCCTTAGTGGGACTATAATTTGTTTTTCAACAGGACAAAGACCCAACACACATCCAGGCTGTGTAAGGTCTATTTGACCAAGAAGGAGAGTGATGGAATGCTGCATCAGATGACCTGGTCTCCACAATCCCCCAACCTCAACCAAATTTAGATGGTTTGGGATGAGTCAGACCACAGAGTGAAGGAAAAGCAGCAAACAAGTGCTCAGCATATGTAGGAACTCCTTCAAGACTGTTGGAAAAGCATTCCAGGTGATGCTGGTTGAGAGAATGCCAAGAGTGTGCAAAGCGGTCATCAAGGCAAAGGGAGGCTATTTGAAGAATCTCATGTATAAAATATATTTGTTTAAAACCTTTTTGGTTACTACATGATTCCATATGTGCTATTTCATAGTTTTGATGTCGTCACTGTTATTCTACAATGTAGAAAATAGTACAAATAAAGAAAAACCCTTGAATAAGTAGGTGATCTAAAACTTTTGACTTTTAGTTTGTGTATTTCTAGTTTTTTAGTTTTTTTTAAAGTTACTCAGTCGACTCATTTCAAACTTATTCTTGAAAGTTGCACAAGGTGTGATATCTAAATTGGGTAGTACATCATCAGTTCCTCTTGTCATGTTAGTCATTGCAGACCTTACAGAGATATTTATAACTAGTCAGAAATGTCCAGATCAATTAGCCCAACTAGTCTGCTCATGTTTTTTTAAATTATTATTTTTGCCCATAGACATTGTTGTATTTAAAAAAAAAATATATATATATATATTTTTTTTTTAAATGGCAACCTTTTCTTTGCACCCCATGACAAAATGTGTAGAACTGCAGGAAATAAGCTTTTGCATGACAAAATTATCTCCACTAACAAGAGGGGTGTGAACTGCTTGTGTCATGAACAGTGCTTGACACCATAGAAATAGATGTGGCGCATGCAGGTGGGGGGAGGGGGTTGTTCCCCAATGCTGGAAGGGGAGCCCAAGTGATAAAGTTTGGGAACCCCTGTCTTAGACCATTCCACCATACAACTTGATATCCTTCAATGTTATGGAGCCATTTTGCTTCCACTGGTCCTGTGGCCCTTGTTAAGGTCAACAGCATCATGAACTTTACCCAGTAGCAGGACATTTTAGCCAAAAACCTGGTTGCCTCTGCCAGGAGGCTGACACTTGGCCGCAACTAGATCTTCCAGCAAGACAATAACCCCAAGCATTAATCAAACTCCACAAAGAAATTGTTAATTGAACTATAAACATTTTACAATGTCTATTTTAGTCTTTGGACTTGAACCACATTGAAAACCTGTGGTTTCAAATCAAATCTTGACTTGATTTGAAACAGAGCAGATGAAGGATGTGTGGAAGAATGGTCCAAGATCCCTCCGAACGTGGTCTCCAACTCATAAAACATTCTAGAAAAAGGCTCAGTGTCGTTGTCATTACAAGGGGAGGGTTCCCGGAGTAAAACAGGGGAGGATTCCCGGAGTAAAACAGAGGAGGGTTCCCGGAGTAAAACAGAGGAGGGTTCCCGGAGTAAAACAGGGGAGGGTTCCCGGAGTAAAACAGGGGAGGGTTCCGGAGTAAAACAGGAGAGGGTTCCCGGAGTAAAACAGGGGAGGGTTCCCGGAGTAAAACAGGGGAGGGTTCCCGGAGTAAAACAGGGGAGGGTTCCCGGAGTAAAACAGGGGAGGGTTCCCGGAGTAAAACAGGGGAGGGTTCCCGGAGTAAAACAGGGGAGGGTTCCCGGAGTAAAACAGGGGAGGGTTCCCGGAGTAAAACAGGGGAGGGTTCCCGGAGTAAAACAGGGGAGGGTTCCCGGAGTAAAACAGGGGAGGGTTCCCGGAGTAAAACAGGGGAGGGTTCCCGGAGTAAAACAGGGGAGGGTTCCCGGAGTAAAACAGGGGAGGGTTCCCGGAGTAAAACAGGGGAGGGTTCCCGGAGTAAAACAGAGGAGGGTTTCCGGAGTAAAACAGGGGAGGGTTCCCGGAGTAAAACAGGGCAGGGTTCCCGGAGTAAAACAGGGCAGGGTTCCCGGAGTAAAACAGGGAGGGTTCCCGGAGTAAAACAGGGCAGGGTTCCCGGAGTAAAACAGGGGAGGGTTCCCGGAGTAAAACAGGGGAGGGCTCCGGAGTAAAACAGAGGAGGGTTCCCGGAGTAAAACAGGGGAGGGTTCCGGAGTAAAACAGAGGAGGGTTCCCGGAGTAAAACAGGGGAGGGTTCCGGAGTAAAACAGGGGAGGGCTCCGGAGTAAAACAGGGGAGGGCTCCGGAGTAAAACAGGGGAGGGCTCCGGAGTAAAACAGGGGAGGGCTCCGGAGTAAAACAGGGGAGGGTTCCGGAGTAAAACAGAGGAGGGTTCCGGAGTAAAACAGGGGAGGGTTCCGGAGTAAAACAGGGGAGGGATCCGGAGTAAAACAGGGGAGGGTTCCGGAGTAAAACAGGGGAGGGCTCCGGAGTAAAACAGGGGAGGGTTCCGGAGTAAAACAGTGGAAGGTGCTGGAGTAAAACAGGGGAGGGTTCCGGAGTAAAACAGGGGAGGGTTCCGGAGTAAAACAGGGGAAGGTGCTGGAGTAAAACAGTGGAAGGTGCTGGAGTAAAACAGTGGAAGGTGCTGGAGTAAAACAGGGGAAGGTGCTGGAGTAAAACAGGGGAGGGTTCCGGAGTAAAACAGTGGAAGGTGCTGGAGTAAAACAGGGGAGGGTTCCGGAGTAAAACAGTGGAAGGTGCTGGAGTAAAACAGGGGAGGGTTCCGGAGTAAAACAGTGGATGGTGCTGGAGTAAAACAGGGGAGGGTTCCGGAGTAAAACAGTGGAAGGTGCTGGAGTAAAACAGGGGAGGGTTCCGGAGTAAAACAGTGGAAGGTGCTGGAGTAAAACAGTGGAAGGTGCTGGAGTAAAACAGGGGAAGGTGCTGGAGTAAAACAGGGGAGGGTTCCGGAGTAAAACAGTGGAAGGTGCTGGAGTAAAACAGGGGATGGTTCCGGAGTAAAACAGGGGAAGGTGCTGGAGTAAAACAGTGGAAGGTGCTGGAGTAAAACAGTGGAAGGTGCTGGAGTAAAACAGGGAAAGGTGCTGGAGTAAAACAGGGGAGGGTTCCGGAGTAAAACAGTGGAAGGTGCTGGAGTAAAACAGGGGAGGGTTCCGGAGTAAAACAGTGGAAGGTGCCGGAGTAAAACAGTGGAAGGTGCTGGAGTAAAACAGTGGAAGGTGCTGGAGTAAAACAGGGGAGGGTTCCGGGTAAAACAGTGGAAGGTGCTGGAGTAAAACAGGGGAGGGTTCCGGAGTAAAACAGTGGAAGGTGCTGGAGTAAAACAGGGGAGGGTTCCGGAGTAAAACAGTGGAAGGTGCTGGAGTAAAACAGGGGAGGGTTCCGGAGTAAAACAGTGGAAGGTGCTGGAGTAAAACAGGGGAGGGTTCCGGAGTAAAACAGTGGAAGGTGCTGGAGTAAAACAGGGGAAGGTGCTGGAGTAAAACAGGGGAAGGTGCTGGAGTAAAACAGTGGAAGGTGCTGGGTAAAACAGTAAAACAGTGGAAGGTGCTGGAGTAAAACAGTGGAAGGTGCTGGAGTAAAACAGTGGAAGGTGCTGGAGTAAAACAGTGGAAGGTGCTGGAGTAAAACAGTGGAAGGTGCTGGAGTAAAACAGTGGAAGGTGCTGGAGTAAAACAGGGGAGGGTTCCCGGAGTAAAACAGGGGAGGGTTCCCGGAGTAAAACAGGGGAGGGTTCCCGGAGTAAAACAGGGGAGGGTTCCCGGAGTAAAACAGGGGAGGGTTCCCGGAGTAAAACAGGGGAGGGTTCCCGGAGTAAAACAGAGGAGGGTTCCCGGAGTAAAACAGGGGAGGGTTCCCAGGGGAGTAAAACAGGGCAGGGTTCCCGGAGTAAAACAGGGCAGGGTTCCGGAGTAAAACAGGGGAGGGGAGTAAAAAGGGCAGGGTTCCCGGAGTAAAACAGGGCAGGGTTCCCGGAGTAAAACAGGGGAGGGTTCCCGGAGTAAAACAGGGGAGGGTTCCCGGAGTAAAACAGGGGAGGGTTCCCGGAGTAAAACAGGGGAGGGCTCCGGAGTAAAACAGAGGAGGGTTCCCGGAGTAAAACAGGGGAGGGTTCCGGAGTAAAACAGAGGAGGGTTCCCGGAGTAAAACAGGGGAGGGTTCCGGAGTCAAACAGGGGAGGGCTCCGGAGTAAAACAGGGGAGGGCTCCGGAGTAAAACAGGGGAGGGCTCCGGAGTAAAACAGGGGAGGGTTCCGGAGTAAAACAGAGGAGGGTTCCGGAGTAAAACAGGGGAGGGTTCCGGAGTAAAACAGGGGAGGGCTCCGGAGTAAAACAGGGGAGGGTTCCGGAGTAAAACAGGGGAGGGCTCCGGAGTAAAACAGGGGAGGGTTCCGGAGTAAAACAGGGGAAGGTGCTGGAGTAAAACAGGGGAGGGTTCCGGAGTAAAACAGGGGAAGGTGCTGGAGTATAACAGTGGAAGGTGCTGGAGTAAAACAGTGGAAGGTGCTGGAGTAAAACAGGGGAAGGTGCTGGAGTAAAACAGGGGAGGGTTCCGGAGTAAAACAGTGGAAGGTGCTGGAGTAAAACAGGGGAGGGTTCCGGAGTAAAACAGTGGAAGGTGCTGGAGTAAAACAGGGGAGGGTTCCGGAGTAAAACAGTGGAAGGTGCTGGAGTAAAACAGGGGAGGGTTCCGGAGTAAAACAGTGGAAGGTGCTGGAGTAAAACAGGGGAGGGTTCCGGAGTAAAACAGGGGAAGGTGCTGGAGTAAAACAGGGGAGGGTTCCGGAGTAAAACAGTGGAAGGTGCTGGAGTAAAACAGTGGAAGGTGCTGGAGTAAAACAGGGGAAGGTGCTGGAGTAAAACAGGGGAGGGTTCCGGAGTAAAACAGTGGAAGGTGCTGGAGTAAAACAGGGGAGGGTTCCGGAGTAAAACAGGGGAAGGTGCTGGAGTAAAACAGTGGAAGGTGCTGGAGTAAAACAGTGGAAGGTGCTGGAGTAAAACAGGGAAAGGTGCTGGAGTAAAACAGGGGAGGGTTCCGGAGTAAAACAGTGGAAGGTGCCGGAGTAAAACAGTGGAAGGTGCTGGAGTAAAACAGTGGAAGGTGCTGGAGTAAAACAGGGGAGGGTTCTGGAGTAAAACAGTGGAAGGTGCTGGAGTAAAACAGGGGAGGGTTCCGGAGTAAAACAGTGGAAGGTGCTGGAGTAAAACAGGGGAGGGTTCCGGAGTAAAACAGTGGAAGGTGCTGGAGTAAAACAGGGGAGGGTTCCGGAGTAAAACAGTGGAAGGTGCTGGAGTAAAACAGGGGAGGGTTCCGGAGTAAAACAGTGGAAAGTGCTGGAGTAAAACAGGGGAGGGTTCCGGAGTAAAACAGTGGAAGGTGCTGGAGTAAAACAGGGGAGGGTGCTGGAGTAAAACAGTGGAAGGTGCTGGAGTAAAACAGTGGAAGGTGCTGTAGTAAAACAGTGGAAGGTGCTGGAGTAAAACAGTGGAAGGTGCTGGAGTAAAACAGTGGAAGGTGCTGGAGTAAAACAGGGAAGGTGCTGGAGTAAAACAGTGGAAGGTGCTGGAGTAAAACAGTGGAAGGTGCTGGAGTAAAACAGTGGAAGGTGCTGTAGTAAAACAGTGGAAGGTGCTGGAGTAAAACAGTGGAAGGTGCTGGAGTAAAACAGTGGAAGGTGCTGGAGTAAAACAGTGGAAGGTGCTGGAGTAAAACAGGGGAGGGTTCCGGAGTAAAACAGTGGAAGGTGCTGGAGTAAAACAGTGGAAGGTGCTGTAGTAAAACAGTGGAAGGTGCTGGAGTAAAACAGTGGAAGGTGCTGGAGTAAAACAGTGGAAGGTGCTGGAGTAAAACAGGGGAGGGTTCCGGAGTAAAACAGTGGAAGGTGCTGGAGTAAAACAGTGGAAGGTGCTGGAGTAAAACAGTGGAAGGTGCTGGAGTAAAACAGTGGAAGGTGCTGGAGTAAAACAGTGGAAGGTGCTGGAGTAAAACAGTGGAAGGTGCTGGAGTAAAACAGGGGAGGGTTCCGGAGTAAAACAGTGGAAGGTGCTGGAGTAAAACAGTGGAAGGTGCTGGAGTAAAACAGTGGAAGGTGCTGGAGTAAAACAGTGGACGGTGCTGGAGTAAAACAGGGAAAGGTGCTGGAGTAAAACAGGGGAGGGTTCCGGAGTAAAACAGTGGAAGGTGCTGTAGTAAAACAGTGGAAGGTGCTGGAGTAAAACAGTGGAAGGTGCTGGAGTAAAACAGTGGAAGGTGCTGGAGTAAAACAGTGGAAGGTGCTGGAGTAAAACAGGGGAGGGTTCCGGAGTAAAACAGTGGAAGGTGCTGGAGTAAAACAGTGGAAGGTGCTGTAGTAAAACAGTGGAAGGTGCTGGAGTAAAACAGTGGAAGGTGCTGGAGTAAAACAGTGGAAGGTGCTGGAGTAAAACAGGGGAGGGTTCCGGAGTAAAACAGTGGAAGGTGCTGGAGTAAAACAGTGGAAGGTGCTGGAGTAAAACAGTGGAAGGTGCTGGAGTAAAACAGTGGAAGGTGCTGGAGTAAAACAGTGGAAGGTGCTGGAGTAAAACAGTGGAAGGTGCTGGAGTAAAACAGGGGAGGGTTCCGGAGTAAAACAGTGGAAGGTGCTGGAGTAAAACAGTGGAAGGTGCTGGAGTAAAACAGTGGAAGGTGCTGGAGTAAAACAGTGGAAGGTGCTGGAGTAAAACAGTGGAAGGTGCTGGAGTAAAACAGGGGAGGGTTCCGGAGTAAAACAGTGGAAGGTGCTGGAGTAAAACAGTGGAAGGTGCTGGAGTAAAACAGTGGAAGGTGCTGGAGTAAAACAATTTTAAACCCTATCTTTTTTTAGATATATTTTATGTATAACTTGTTAAACAAAATCTCTTTCTCTGAGCAATTGTATTGGTATATAATAATATAATTCCCCAACTGTTTAAAGCATACAATATAGCTCAGTATTTGAATTATTTATTTTATACAGTCTTTTTCACTCATCTTTATCAAGGGTGCCAATAATTATGGACCTGACTGTAGGTACAGGTTTTCAACCTGGCAGGTGGGCAGGCAAATACCATTAAAAAAGTTTTGCAAGAGCAGTTTCCCCTAACTTGGTGTTTTGTGGTGTTATTTTTTTGTAGTGGGAAAATAGAAGAACTGAAACCACATACCCACCGCAGCAGCTGTTTTGGCTGTTGGCAGGTTGGTGCAGTCTCCGATCCCGAACACGTTGGGATACTTGTTATGTTGAAGGGTCTCCTTGTTGACGTCCAGCCAGCCAGCCTCATCAGCCAATGAGGATCCTTTAATCACCGGGCTGGGTCCCATTGGAGGAGTGACGTGAAGCATCTCATACTGACAGAAAGAAAATATTGTTTTTGCTCATTTTCAGTCAATGAATCAAATTAAATTATTCAACCATGACTGTCTTGTTGTTGCCCAGTGAATGTTCCGATATGAATAATTCTGGATTGTTTGTTTCTTGGCATCAAGCTTCTATGTCATCTTAGATAATCTATTGCAGATGTGTAAAACAAACCCCTCTGAACGACCATTCCGTGTTCTCCATGTGTACATCATAGCTGCCTGGAACTTAGCCTGGTCCCAGATATGTCTGTGTTGTCTTGCCAACTCCTACGGTCTTTGTGACACATGATAATGACCATAGGCATAGGAGTTGGCAACATAACACAAACAGATCTGGGGCCAGGCTACCTGGAACTTACCTCAAACACTTCAGTTTCTCCAGGATTGTCAAGGTTTACCTCAAACACTTCAGTTTCTCCAGGATTGTCAAGGTTTACCTCAAACACTTCAGTTTCTCCAGGATTGTCAAGGTTTACCTCAAACACTTCAGTTTCTCCAGGATTGTCAAGGTTTACCTCAAACACTTCAGTTTCTCCAGGATTGTCAAGGTTTTCAAACACGGCCTCCTGCTTGTTGGCCCGGACCTCTACGAGGTTGTGTCTGAGATTCACCTGGATGTCGCGATTCTTCACTATCTCCCACAATGCATCTGCATATTTCTTGATCCCAAACAGCACTGGCAGTGACGTGTTGTACACGACGTTGGCAGTTGCTCTTTTCCCTGTCTTCTTCGAGAAGGATCAGATCAGAATAACTTTTTATGCTGGGTTGTGTTCAGTAGGTATGAAATGGGTTTGTGTTCAGTAGGTATGAAATGGGTTTGTGTTCAGTAGGTATGAAATGGGTTTGTGTTCAGTAGGTATGAAATGGGTTTGTGTTCAGTAGGTATGAAATGGGTTTGTGTTCAGTAGGTATGAAATGGGTTTGTGTTCAGTAGGTATGAAATGGGTTTGTGTTCAGTAGGTATGAAATGGGTTTGTGTTCAGTAGGTATGAAATGGGTTTGTGTTCAGTAGGTATGAAATGGGTTTGTGTTCAGTAGGTATGAAATGGGTTTGTGTTCAGTAGGTATGAAATGGGTTGTGTTCAGTAGGTATGAAATGGGTTGTGTTCAGTAGGTATGAAATGGGTTGTGTTCAGTAGGTATGAAATGGGTTTGTGTTCAGTAGGTATGAAATGGGTTGTGTTCAGTAGGTATGAAATGGGTTTGTGTTCAGTAGGTATGAAATGGGTTTGTGTTCAGTAGGTATGAAATGGGTTTGTGTTCAGTAGGTATGAAATGGGTTTGTGTTCAGTAGGTATGAAATGGGTTTGTGTTCAGTAGGTATGAAATGGGTTTGTGTTCAGTAGGTACGAAATGGGTTTGTGTTCAGTAGGTACGAAATGGGTTTGTGTTCAGTAGGTACGAAATGGGTTTGTGTTCAGTAGGTACGAAATGGGTTTGTGTTCAGTAGGTACGAAATGGGTTTGTGTTCAGTAGGTACGAAATGGGTTGTGTTCAGTAGGTATGAAATGGGTTTGTGTTCAGTAGGTATGAAATGGGTTTGTGTTCAGTAGGTATGAAATGGGTTTGTGTTCAGTAGGTATGAAATGGGTTTGTGTTCAGTAGGTATGAAATGGGTTGTGTTCAGTAGGTATGAAATGGGTTTGTGTTCAGTAGGTATGAAATGGGTTTGTGTTCAGTAGGTATGAAATGGGTTTGTGTTCAGTAGGTATGAAATGGGTTTGTGTTCAGTAGGTATGAAATGGGTTTGTGTTCAGTAGGTATGAAATGGGTTTGTGTTCAGTAGGTATGAAATGGGTTTGTGTTCAGTAGGTATGAAATGGGGTTGTGTTCAGTAGGTATGAAATGGGTTGTGTTCAGTAGGTATGAAATGGGTTTGTGTTCAGTAGGTATGAAATGGGTTTGTGTTCAGTAGGTATGAAATGGGTTGTGTTCAGTAGGTATGAAATGGGTTTGTGTTCAGTAGGTATGAAATGGGTTTGTGTTCAGTAGGTATGAAATGGGTTTGTGTTCAGTAGGTATGAAATGGGTTGTGTTCAGTAGGTATGAAATGAGTTTGTGTTCAGTAGGTATGAAATGAGTTTGTGTTCAGTAGGTATGAAATGGGTTTGTGTTCAGTAGGTATGAAATGGGTTGTGTTCAGTAGGTATGAAATGGGTTTGTGTTCAGTAGGTATGAAATGGGTTTGTGTTCAGTAGGTATGAAATGGGTTTGTGTTCAGTAGGTATGAAATGGGTTGTGTTCAGTAGGTATGAAATGGGTTTGTGTTCAGTAGGTATGAAATGGGTTTGTGTTCAGTAGGTATGAAATGGGTTTGTGTTCAGTAGGTATGAAATGGGTTTGTGTTCAGTAGGTATGAAATGGGTTTGTGTTCAGTAGGTATGAAATGGGTTTGTGTTCAGTAGGTATGAAATGGGTTTGTGTTCAGTAGGTATGAAATGGGTTCGTGTTCAGTAGGTATGAAATGGGTTCGTGTTCAGTAGGTATGAAATGGGTTTGTGTTCAGTAGGTATGAAATGGGTTTGTGTTCAGTAGGTATGAAATGGGTTTGTGTTCAGTAGGTATGAAATGGGTTTGTGTTCAGTAGGTATGAAATGGGTTTGTGTTCAGTAGGTATGAAATGGGTTTGTGTTCAGTAGGTATGAAATGGGTTTGTGTTCAGTAGGTATGAAATGGGTTGTGTTCAGTAGGTATGAAATGGGTTGTGTTCAGTAGGTATGAAATGGGTTGTGTTCAGTAGGTATGAAATGGGTTTGTGTTCAGTAGGTATGAAATGGGTTTGTGTTCAGTAGGTATGAAATGGGTTGTGTTCAGTAGGTATGAAATGGGTTTGTGTTCAGTAGGTATGAAATGGGTTGTGTTCAGTAGGTATGAAATGGGTTTGTGTTCAGTAGGTATGAAATGGGTTTGTGTTCAGTAGGTATGAAATGGGTTTGTGTTCAGTAGGTATGAAATGGGTTTGTGTTCAGTAGGTATGAAATGGGTTTGTGTTCAGTAGGTATGAAATGGGTTGTGTTCAGTAGGTATGAAATGGGTTTGTGTTCAGTGGGTATGAAATGGGTTTGTGTTCAGTAGGTATGAAATGGGTTGTGTTCAGTAGGTATGAAATGGGTTTGTGTTCAGTAGGTATGAAATGGGTTTGTGTTCAGTAGGTATGAAATGGGTTTGTGTTCAGTAGGTATGAAATGGGTTTGTGTTCAGTAGGTATGAAATGGGTTTGTGTTCAGTAGGTATGAAATGGGTTGTGTTCAGTAGGTATGAAATGGGTTGTGTTCAGTAGGTATGAAATGGGTTTGTGTTCAGTAGGTATGAAATGGGTTTGTGTTCAGTAGGTATGAAATGGGTTTGTGTTCAGTAGGTATGAAATGGGTTTGTGTTCAGTAGGTATGAAATGGGTTTGTGTTCAGTAGGTATGAAATGGGTTTGTGTTCAGTAGGTATGAAATGGGTTTGTGTTCAGTAGGTATGAAATGGGTTTGTGTTCAGTAGGTATGAAATGGGTTTGTGTTCAGTAGGTATGAAATGGGTTTGTGTTCAGTAGGTATGAAATGGGTTTGTGTTCAGTAGGTATGAAATGGGTTTGTGTTCAGTAGGTATGAAATGGGTTTGTGTTCAGTAGGTATGAAATGGGGTTGTGTTCAGTAGGTATGAAATGGGTTGTGTTCAGTAGGTATGAAATGGGTTTGTGTTCAGTAGGTATGAAATGGGTTTGTGTTCAGTAGGTATGAAATGGGTTGTGTTCAGTAGGTATGAAATGGGTTTGTGTTCAGTAGGTATGAAATGGGTTTGTGTTCAGTAGGTATGAAATGGGTTGTGTTCAGTAGGTATGAAATGGGTTTGTGTTCAGTAGGTATGAAATGGGTTGTGTTCAGTAGGTATGAAATGGGTTGTGTTCAGTAGGTATGAAATGGGTTTGTGTTCAGTAGGTATGAAATGGGTTGTGTTCAGTAGGTATGAAATGGGTTGTGTTCAGTAGGTATGAAATGGGTTTGTGTTCAGTAGGTATGAAATGGGTTTGTGTTCAGTAGGTATGAAATGGGTTTGTGTTCAGTAGGTATGAAATGGGTTTGTGTTCAGTAGGTATGAAATGGGTTTGTGTTCAGTAGGTATGAAATGGGTTTGTGTTCAGTAGGTATGAAATGGGTTTGTGTTCAGTAGGTATGAAATGGGTTTGTGTTCAGTAGGTATGAAATGGGTTTGTGTTCAGTAGGTATGAAATGGGTTTGTGTTCAGTAGGTATGAAATGGGTTTGTGTTCAGTAGGTATGAAATGGGTTTGTGTTCAGTAGGTATGAAATGGGTTTGTGTTCAGTAGGTATGAAATGGGTTTGTGTTCAGTAGGTATGAAATGGGTTTGTGTTCAGTAGGTATGAAATGGGTTTGTGTTCAGTAGGTATGAAATGGGTTGTGTTCAGTAGGTATGAAATGGGTTGTGTTCAGTAGGTATGAAATGGGTTGTGTTCAGTAGGTATGAAATGGGTTTGTGTTCAGTAGGTATGAAATGGGTTGTGTTCAGTAGGTATGAAATGGGTTTGTGTTCAGTAGGTATGAAATGGGTTTGTGTTCAGTAGGTATGAAATGGGTTTGTGTTCAGTAGGAATGAAATGGGTTTGTGTTCAGTAGGTATGAAATGGGTTTGTGTTCAGTAGGTATGAAATGGGTTTGTGTTCAGTAGGTATGAAATGGGTTTGTGTTCAGTAGGTATGAAATGGGTTTGTGTTCAGTAGGTATGAAATGGGTTTGTGTTCAGTAGGTATGAAATGGGTTTGTGTTCAGTAGGTATGAAATGGGTTGTGTTCAGTAGGTATGAAATGGGTTTGTGTTCAGTAGGTATGAAATGGGTTTGTGTTCAGTAGGTATGAAATGGGTTTGTGTTCAGTAGGTATGAAATGGGTTTGTGTTCAGTAGGTATGAAATGGGTTTGTGTTCAGTAGGTATGAAATGGGTTTGTGTTCAGTAGGTATGAAATGGGTTTGTGTTCAGTAGGTATGAAATGGGTTTGTGTTCAGTAGGTATGAAATGGGTTTGTGTTCAGTAGGTATGAAATGGGTTTGTGTTCAGTAGGTATGAAATGGGTTTGTGTTCAGTAGGTATGAAATGGGTTGTGTTCAGTAGGTATGAAATGGGTTTGTGTTCAGTAGGTATGAAATGGGTTTGTGTTCAGTAGGTATGAAATGGGTTTGTGTTCAGTAGGTATGAAATGGGTTTGTGTTCAGTAGGTATGAAATGGGTTGTGTTCAGTAGGTATGAAATGGGTTTGTGTTCAGTAGGTATGAAATGGGTTTGTGTTCAGTAGGTATGAAATGGGTTGTGTTCAGTAGGTATGAAATGGGTTTGTGTTCAGTAGGTATGAAATGGGTTTGTGTTCAGTAGGTATGAAATGGGTTTGTGTTCAGTAGGTATGAAATGGGTTTGTGTTCAGTAGGTATGAAATGGGTTTGTGTTCAGTAGGTATGAAATGGGTTGTGTTCAGTAGGTATGAAATGGGTTGTGTTCAGTAGGTATGAAATGGGTTTGTGTTCAGTAGGTATGAAATGGGTTTGTGTTCAGTAGGTATGAAATGGGTTTGTGTTCAGTAGGTATGAAATGGGTTTGTGTTCAGTAGGTATGAAATGGGTTTGTGTTCAGTAGGTATGAAATGGGTTTGTGTTCAGTAGGTATGAAATGGGTTGTGTTCAGTAGGTATGAAATGGGTTTGTGTTCAGTAGGTATGAAATGGGTTTGTGTTCAGTAGGTATGAAATGGGTTTGTGTTCAGTAGGTATGAAATGGGTTTGTGTTCAGTAGGTATGAAATGGGTTTGTGTTCAGTAGGTATGAAATGGGTTTGTGTTCAGTAGGTATGAAATGGGTTGTGTTCAGTAGGTATGAAATGGGTTGTGTTCAGTAGGTATGAAATGGGTTTGTGTTCAGTAGGTATGAAATGGGTTTGTGTTCAGTAGGTATGAAATGGGTTGTGTTCAGTAGGTATGAAATGGGTTTGTGTTCAGTAGGTATGAAATGGGTTTGTGTTCAGTAGGTATGAAATGGGTTTGTGTTCAGTAGGTATGAAATGGGTTTGTGTTCAGTAGGTATGAAATGGGTTGTGTTCAGTAGGTATGAAATGGGTTTGTGTTCAGTAGGTATGAAATGGGTTTGTGTTCAGTAGGTATGAAATGGGTTGTGTTCAGTAGGTATGAAATGGGTTGTGTTCAGTAGGTATGAAATGGGTTTGTGTTCAGTAGGTATGAAATGGGTTTGTGTTCAGTAGGTATGAAATGGGTTTGTGTTCAGTAGGTATGAAATGGGTTTGTGTTCAGTAGGTATGAAATGGGTTTGTGTTCAGTAGGTATGAAATGGGTTTGTGTTCAGTAGGTATGAAATGGGTTTGTGTTCAGTAGGTATGAAATGGGTTTGTGTTCAGTAGGTATGAAATGGGTTTGTGTTCAGTAGGTATGAAATGGGTTTGTGTTCAGTAGGTATGAAATGGGTTTGTGTTCAGTAGGTATGAAATGGGTTTGTGTTCAGTAGGTATGAAATGGGTTGTGTTAGGTATGAAATGGGTTTGTGTTCAGTAGGTATGAAATGGGTTTGTGTTCAGTAGGTATGAAATGGGTTTGTGTTCAGTAGGTATGAAATGGGTTTGTGTTCAGTAGGTATGAAATGGGTTGTGTTCAGTAGGTATGAAATGGGTTGTGTTCAGTAGGTATGAAATGGGTTTGTGTTCAGTAGGTATGAAATGGGTTGTGTTCAGTAGGTATGAAATGGGTTTGTGTTCAGTAGGTATGAAATGGGTTTGTGTTCAGTAGGTATGAAATGGGTTTGTGTTCAGTAGGTATGAAATGGGTTTGTGTTCAGTAGGTATGAAATGGGTTTGTGTTCAGTAGGTATGAAATGGGTTTGTGTTCAGTAGGTATGAAATGGGTTGTGTTCAGTAGGTATGAAATGGGTTTGTGTTCAGTAGGTACGAAATGGGTTTGTGTTCAGTAGGTACGAAATGGGTTTGTGTTCAGTAGGTATGAAATGGGTTGTGTTCAGTAGGTATGAAATGGGTTTGTGTTCAGTAGGTATGAAATGGGTTTGTGTTCAGTAGGTATGAAATGGGCTTGTGTTCAGTAGGTATGAAATGGGTTTGTGTTCAGTAGGTATGAAATGGGTTTGTGTTCAGTAGGTATGAAATGGGTTGTGTTCAGTAGGTATGAAATGGGTTTGTGTTCAGTAGGTATGAAATGGGTTTGTGTTCAGTAGGTATGAAATGGGTTTGTGTTCAGTAGGTATGAAATGGGTTTGTGTTCAGTAGGTATGAAATGGGTTTGTGTTCAGTAGGTATGAAATGGGTTTGTGTTCAGTAGGTATGAAATGGGGTTGTGTTCAGTAGGTATGAAATGGGTTGTGTTCAGTAGGTATGAAATGGGTTTGTGTTCAGTAGGTATGAAATGGGTTGTGTTCAGTAGGTATGAAATGGGTTTGTGTTCAGTAGGTATGAAATTTGTGTTCAGTAGGTATGAAATGGGTTTGTGTTCAGTAGGTATGAAATGGGTTTGTGTTCAGTAGGTATGAAATGGGTTTGTGTTCAGTAGGTATGAAATGGGTTGTGTTCAGTAGGTATGAAATGGGTTTGTGTTCAGTAGGTATGAAATGGGTTTGTGTTCAGTAGGTATGAAATGGGTTTGTGTTCAGTAGGTATGAAATGGGTTTGTGTTCAGTAGGTATGAAATGGGTTTGTGTTCAGTAGGTATGAAATGGGTTTGTGTTCAGTAGGTATGAAATGGGTTTGTGTTCAGTAGGTATGAAATGGGTTGTGTTCAGTAGGTATGAAATGGGTTTGTGTTCAGTAGGTATGAAATGGGTTTGTGTTCAGTAGGTATGAAATGGGTTTGTGTTCAGTAGGTATGAAATGGGTTTGTGTTCAGTAGGTATGAAATGGGTTTGTGTTCAGTAGGTATGAAATGGGTTTGTGTTCAGTAGGTATGAAATGGGTTTGTGTTCAGTAGGTATGAAATGGGTTTGTGTTCAGTAGGTATGAAATGGGTTCAGTAGGTATGAAATGGGTTTGTGTTCAGTAGGTATGAAATGGGTTTGTGTTCAGTAGGTATGAAATGGGTTTGTGTTCAGTAGGTATGAAATGGGTTTGTGTTCAGTAGGTATGAAATGGGTTTGTGTTCAGTAGGTATGAAATGGGTTTGTGTTCAGTAGGTATGAAATGGGTTTGTGTTCAGTAGGTATGAAATGGGTTTGTGTTCAGTAGGTATGAAATGGGTTTGTGTTCAGTAGGTATGAAATGGGTTGTGTTCAGTAGGTATGAAATGGGTTGTGTTCAGTAGGTATGAAATGGGTTGTGTTCAGTAGGTATGAAATGGGTTTGTGTTCAGTAGGTATGAAATGGGTTTGTGTTCAGTAGGTATGAAATGGGTTGTGTTCAGTAGGTATGAAATGGGTTTGTGTTCAGTAGGTATGAAATGGGTTTGTGTTCAGTAGGTATGAAATGGGTTTGTGTTCAGTAGGTATGAAATGGGTTTGTGTTCAGTAGGTATGAAATGGGTTTGTGTTCAGTAGGTATGAAATGGGTTTGTGTTCAGTAGGTATGAAATGGGTTTGTGTTCAGTAGGTATGAAATGGGTTGTGTTCAGTAGGTATGAAATGGGTTTGTGTTCAGTGGGTATGAAATGGGTTTGTGTTCAGTAGGTATGAAATGGGTTGTGTTCAGTAGGTATGAAATGGGTTTGTGTTCAGTAGGTATGAAATGGGTTTGTGTTCAGTAGGTATGAAATGGGTTTGTGTTCAGTAGGTATGAAATGGGTTTGTGTTCAGTAGGTATGAAATGGGTTTGTGTTCAGTAGGTATGAAATGGGTTGTGTTCAGTAGGTATGAAATGGGTTTGTGTTCAGTAGGTATGAAATGGGTTTGTGTTCAGTAGGTATGAAATGGGTTTGTGTTCAGTAGGTATGAAATGGGTTTGTGTTCAGTAGGTATGAAATGGGTTTGTGTTCAGTAGGTATGAAATGGGTTTGTGTTCAGTAGGTATGAAATGGGTTTGTGTTCAGTAGGTATGAAATGGGGTTGTGTTCAGTAGGTATGAAATGGGTTTGTGTTCAGTAGGTATGAAATGGGTTTGTGTTCAGTAGGTATGAAATGGGTTTGTGTTCAGTAGGTATGAAATGGGTTTGTGTTCAGTAGGTATGAAAAATAGGTATGAAATGGGTTTGTGTTCAGTAGGTATGAAATGGGTTTGTGTTCAGTAGGTATGAAATGGGTTTGTGTTCAGTAGGTATGAAATGGGTTTGTGTTCAGTAGGTATGAAATGGGTTGTGTTCAGTAGGTATGAAATGGGTTTGTGTTCAGTAGGTATGAAATGGGTTGTGTTCAGTAGGTATGAAATGGGTTGTGTTCAGTAGGTATGAAATGGGTTTGTGTTCAGTAGGTATGAAATGGGTTGTGTTCAGTAGGTATGAAATGGGTTGTGTTCAGTAGGTATGAAATGGGTTTGTGTTCAGTAGGTATGAAATGGGTTTGTGTTCAGTAGGTATGAAATGGGTTTGTGTTCAGTAGGTATGAAATGGGTTTGTGTTCAGTAGGTATGAAATGGGTTTGTGTTCAGTAGGTATGAAATGGGTTTGTGTTCAGTAGGTATGAAATGGGTTTGTGTTCAGTAGGTATGAAATGGGTTTGTGTTCAGTAGGTATGAAATGGGTTTGTGTTCAGTAGGTATGAAATGGGTTTGTGTTCAGTAGGTATGAAATGGGTTTGTGTTCAGTAGGTATGAAATGGGTTTGTGTTCAGTAGGTATGAAATGGGTTGTGTTCAGTAGGTATGAAATGGGTTTGTGTTTAGTAGGTATGAAATGGGTTGTGTTCAGTAGGTATGAAATGGGTTTGTGTTCAGTAGGTATGAAATGGGTTTGTGTTCAGTAGGTATGAAATGGGTTGTGTTTAGTAGGTATGAAATTGGTTTGTGTTCAGTAGGTATGAAATGGGTTGTGTTCAGTAGGTATGAAATGGGTTTGTGTTCAGTAGGTATGAAATGGGTTTGTGTTCAGTAGGTATGAAATGGGTTTGTGTTCAGTAGGTATGAAATGGGTTGTGTTCAGTAGGTATGAAATGGGTTTGTGTTCAGTAGGTATGAAATGGGTTGTGTTCAGTAGGTATGAAATGGGTTTGTGTTCAGTAGGTATGAAATGGGTTTGTGTTCAGTAGGTATGAAATGGGTTTGTGTTCAGTAGGTATGAAATGGGTTTGTGTTCAGTAGGTATGAAATGGGTTGTGTTCAGTAGGTATGAAATGGGTTTGTGTTCAGTAGGTATGAAATGGGTTGTGTTCAGTAGGTATGAAATGGGTTTGTGTTCAGTAGGTATGAAATGGGTTGTGTTCAGTAGGTATGAAATGGGTTTGTGTTCAGTAGGTATGAAATGGGTTTGTGTTCAGTAGGTATGAAATGGGTTTGTGTTCAGTAGGTATGAAATGGGTTTGTGTTCAGTAGGTATGAAATGGGTTTGTGTTCAGTAGGTATGAAATGGGTTTGTGTTCAGTAGGTATGAAATGGGTTTGTGTTCAGTAGGTATGAAATGGGTTTGTGTTCAGTAGGTATGAAATGGGTTTGTGTTCAGTAGGTATGAAATGGGTTTGTGTTCAGTAGGTATGAAATGGGTTTGTGTTCAGTAGGTATGAAATGGGTTTGTGTTCAGTAGGTATGAAATGGGTTGTGTTCAGTAGGTATGAAATGGGTTTGTGTTCAGTAGGTATGAAATGGGTTTGTGTTCAGTAGGTATGAAATGGGTTTGTGTTCAGTAGGTATGAAATGGGTTTGTGTTCAGTAGGTATGAAATGGGTTTGTGTTCAGTAGGTATGAAATGGGTTTGTGTTCAGTAGGTATGAAATGGGTTTGTGTTCAGTAGGTATGAAATGGGTTTGTGTTCAGTAGGTATGAAATGGGTTTGTGTTCAGTAGGTATGAAATGGGTTTGTGTTCAGTAGGTATGAAATGGGTTTGTGTTCAGTAGGTATGAAATGGGTTTGTGTTCAGTAGGTATGAAATGGGTTTGTGTTCAGTAGGTATGAAATGGGTTTGTGTTCAGTAGGTATGAAATGGGTTTGTGTTCAGTAGGTATGAAATGGGTTTGTGTTCAGTAGGTATGAAATGGGTTTGTGTTCAGTAGGTATGAAATGGGTTTGTGTTCAGTAGGTATGAAATGGGTTTGTGTTCAGTAGGTATGAAATGGGTTGTGTTCAGTAGGTATGAAATGGGTTTGTGTTCAGTAGGTATGAAATGGGTTGTGTTCAGTAGGTATGAAATGGGTTTGTGTTCAGTAGGTATGAAATGGGTTTGTGTTCAGTAGGTATGAAATGGGTTTGTGTTCAGTAGGTATGAAATGGGTTTGTGTTCAGTAGGTATGAAATGGGTTTGTGTTCAGTAGGTATGAAATGGGTTGTGTTCAGTAGGTATGAAATGGGTTTGTGTTCAGTAGGTATGAAATGGGTTTGTGTTCAGTAGGTATGAAATGGGTTTGTGTTCAGTAGGTATGAAATGGGTTGTGTTCAGTAGGTATGAAATGGGTTGTGTTCCGTAGGTATGAAATGGGTTTGTGTTCAGTAGGTATGAAATGGGTTTGTGTTCAGTAGGTATGAAATGGGTTTGTGTTCAGTAGGTATGAAATGGGTTTGTGTTCAGTAGGTATGAAATGGGTTGTGTTCAGTAGGTATGAAATGGGTTGTGTTCAGTAGGTATGAAATGGGTTTGTGTTCAGTAGGTATGAAATGGGTTTGTGTTCAGTAGGTATGAAATGGGTTGTGTTCAGTAGGTATGAAATGGGTTGTGTTCAGTAGGTATGAAATGGAAGAAAAATAATTAAAAAAACACGGAGTGAAACAGGAAGATATTATCTGAACACGTCTAATAAGAAACACTTCCGTTGCAAAATGTTTCGGTAAAATGTCCGCTAACACGACCCAGATCATTAGACAAAAATGCAGGGTCATCATAATAGTTGTTTATGAAGCTTTATCTGATGTATTTTTGTATCAGTCGTATTACAGTACCTTTCTGAGATAAGCATCGGTCAGGTACATGATCTTCTGTGGTGCTCCTGCACACTTCACCGGAGTGTTGGGGAAAGAGAATATAGCATTTCCCTCCTTGAAGTTCTGCAGGGCACTCCAAGTCTTCTCCACGGTTTGCACGGAGTAGTTTGAACCAATCTTAAATTCCTCCCAATCATCGATCTCAGGCAGGCCTTTGATCTAGAAAGTCATTGTAAAAAAAGACCAAAAGATTATATCATTGGCAGAGACTGACGCAAACAATTGTAACGACCTCGATATATCATAAATAAAAGAATGTCCACAACAGAGGAACGAATTCCCTAATTGAACAGTTTATTAAACAGAAATCACACAGGCTACTGTTTGGCCATAGCCTACACCAAATAACTAACTGATAACAACAGAACATCAGAACACAGGTAACAGAACACAGGCTACTGTTTGGCCATAGCCTACACCAAATAACTAACTGATAACAACAGAACATCAGAACACAGGTAACAGAACACAGGCTACTGTTTGGCCATAGCCTACACCAAATAACTAACTGATAACAACAGAACATCAGAACACAGGTAACAGAACACAGGCTACTGTTTGGCCATAGCCTACACCAAATAACTAACTGATAACAACAGAACATCAGAACACAGACAACAGAACACAGGTAACAGAACATCAGAACACAGGCAACAGAACACAGGCAACAGAACATCAGAACACAGGCAACAGAACACAGGCAACAGAACACAGGCAACAGAACAACAGAACACAGGCAACAGAACACAGGCAACAGAACACAGGCAACAGAACACAGGCAACAGAACACAGGTAACAGAACACAGAACAACAGAACACAGGCAACAGAACACAGGCAACAGAACACAGGCAACAGAACAACAGAACACAGGCAACAGAACAACAGAACACAGAACACCGGCAACAGAACAACAGAACACCGGCAACAGAACAACAGAACACAGGCACATGTAACTGTCCAAACGTGTCTCTACACTATTATACAGTAAGTCTTGTGTTGAAACAATATTGAGGAAGTGAAACTAACAATCTATGTTATTATCACCTTCTCGTAGTGTAGTTGTAGACCTAGAGCCACTATCAGATACTGGTAGGAGATCTGTTACAGGGAAGACAACACGTTTCAGTCAGTAGTAGGGTGGAAAATGATTGTACGCCTACCTCCTTGGATAGGACAAGTAAAGCTGAAATTGACTTCATTGACATTTGGTTAGTTGCATATCAAGACCCATTTCATATTAAGAGAATCTCTATAGCATTTGATGTTGCCAGGAAAGGTGGGAAAAAATAGATTATGACAACACTCGACTGACCTTTTGCCTTGCTCACGTCGATACCAAGCCCAATAATGACGTTTGATCAAGTCAATCAACATGTCTTAAATCAAATTAACGATAGGGAAAGTAAAAAAACAGCCCTTCCTACCTCCATGCCATTGTCTGTGCGTACAGTGTTTGTGTCTGGGTCGATCTCCCGCACATTCGATTTCACCCACTTGATTCCAGGAGGTATGACACTGGCTGTAGGGCGACCAGAGGAGGCCACACTTTTAACTCCAGCTCCAACCAACGTCCAGATGGGTTGATAGTAGTGCATCTATGAAACACAGGGAAGAATGCTGCTGAATAAATGTTGTCCCATGCACTAGACTACAAGTTCATCCTCAATAGCCTGTGGATGTCCCAAATGGCACCCTCGTTCCCTAAATAATGCACTATGGGCTCTGGTCTAGTAGTGGACTATAGGGCCTTCAGAAAGTATTCACACCATGGCCTTTTCCCACATTTTTGTTGTGTTACAGCCTTAATTTAAATGGGATTTTTAAAATAATAATAATAATAATTGTCACTAGCCTTCACTTAATATCCAATAATGTCAAAGTGTAATTGTGTTTAGAGTATATATATATATTTTAAACAAATTCATTAAAAAAAAATGAAAAGCTGAAATGTCTTGAGTTCAATAAGTATTCAACCCCTTTGTTAGATTAAGCCTAAATAAGTTCAGGAGTAAAACGTTGCTTAACAAGTTATATGGAATAGTGTTCAATATGATTTTTGAATGACTACCTCATCTCTGTAACCCACACACAAACACAATTATCAGTAAGGTCGCTCAGTCGAGCAGTGAATTTGAAACACAAAGACCAGGGAGGTTTTCCCATGCCTCGAAAAGAAGGGAACCTATTGTTAAATGGTCAAAATAAAATAAATAGCAGACATTGAATATCCCTTTGAACATGGTGAAGTTATTAATTACACTTTGGATGGTGTATCAATACAAAGATACAGGTGTCCTTCCTAACTCAGTTGCAGGAGAGGAAAGAAACTGCTCAAGGATTTCACCATGAGGCCAAATGTGACTTTAAAACAGTTAGAGTTTAATGGCTGTGATAGGAGAAAACAGAGGATGGATAAACAACATTGTAGTTACTCCACAATACTAACCTCATTGACAGAGTGAAAAGAAGGAAGCCTGTACAGAATATAAATATTCCAAAACATGCATCCTGTTTGCAACAAGGCACTAAAGTAAAACTGCAAAAAATGTGACAAAGCAATTGACTTTTGTCCTGAAAACAAATTGTTACGTTTGGGGCAAATCCAATACAACACATTACTGAGAACCATTCTCCATATTTCCAAGCGTAGTGGTGGCTGCATCATGTTATGGGTATGCCTGTAATCATTAAGGCCTGGGGAGTTTTTCAGGATAAAAAAATAAACAGAATGGAGCTAAGCACAGGAAAAATCCTAGAGGAAAACCTGGTTCAGTCTGCTTTCCACCAGACACTGGGAGAAGAATTCACCTTTCAGAAGGACAATAACCTAATTTTACAAGGCCAAATCTACTCTGTAGTTGCTTGCCAAGAAGACAGTGAATGTTCCTGAGTGGCCATATTACAGCTTTGACTTAAATCTACTTAAAAATCATTGGCAAGACCTGAAAATGGTTGTCTAGCAGTGAGAACCAATTTGACAGATCTTGAAGAATTTTAAAAACAATAACGGACAAATGTTGCACAATCCAGGTGTGGAAAGCTCTTAGAGACTTACCCAGCAAGACTTGCAGCTGTAATCTAAAAAAGCATTGACTCAAGGATGTGAATACTTTTGTAAATGAATACTGTATTTCATTCTCAATAAATTGTGTGTAGATGGGTAAGAATTATATATTTTTAATCTATTTTGAATAAAGGCTATATAAACAAAATGTGGAATAAGTCAAGGGGTATGAATACTTTCTTAAGGCACATTGGATTGACTGTAGATTGTAGGCCTCTCTGATTGAGGGGTTGGGTTATATTCGGAAGACACATTTCAATTTAAGTCATTCAGTTGTACAACTGACTAGGTATCCCCCTTTCCCTAGCACCGATGCTATAGAGAATATGGCGCCCTTTAGCAGTCAACAACTGTCTTTAATACCTCACTGGTTTCCACTATGGCCACATTTTCCGCCCCTAGCTTCCTCTTCATCCGAGCACTCATTGCGATGCCCCCAGTTCCTCCTCCCAGCACTAGGACCTTGTAATGCTCTTTGGAGGAGGCACTGCTGCTGCTGGTGTGGAGACGACAGACGCCAATACCAGCCGTCCTATGGCACTGCCTCCACAGGGCTGGCTGCCGGTGCATGACTTTCACTGTTGCCATGTATTCCCTTCTGTATCTCTAGAATGTATTAAAAAGTCAGAATTCAGTTGCAATGATTACATAGGCTTAAAGTGACAGATTATTGACAGGCAGTGTAGTCAAAGGAATGAACAGCAGAGGGCGCATGTCTGCAAACATAAAAACAAGCACCTTTTAAAAAAAATGTTTTTTTAAGTATTTACTTTAGTTTATTTAGTAAATATTTTCTTAACTCTATTTTCTTAAAAGTACATTGTTGGTTAAGGACTCGTATAAGTAAGCATTTCACCTTAAGGTCGTATTCGATGCAAGTGACCAATGCTATTTTATAGTAGGCTTTCCTAGTAAGTTAAATCATGTTAAAAATACTTTTCTGGACATTAAAAATCAGGTACATTTTCCAGATGTTGAATATACGTATTTTCCGGGCGTTAAAAATTAAATTTTCGGTTCTGAATGAAAGTTAAAAAGTGCTCATTAGAGACATTGGGCCAAATTTCAACTGCCACATACATTCTTAATAAAGTAAACATTATAACACAATAATTATTTGTTTATCCATTTAATATAGGAAAGAGGAGCCAAATGAAGATTACAACATATAATTTAGACTAGGTGAGTATCTGGAGCATCAGCATTTGTGGGTTCGATTACAGGCTTCAAAATGGACAGAAACAAATAACTTTCTTCTGAAACTTGTCCGTCTTCTTGTTCTGAGAAATGAAGGCTATTCAATGAGAGAAATTGCCAAGAAACTGAAGATCTCGTACAACGCTGTGTACTACTCCATTCACAGAACAACGCAAACTGGCTCTAACCAGAATAGAAAGAGGAGTGGGAGGCCCAGGTGCACAACTGAGCAAGAGGACAAGTACATTAGTGTCACGTTTGAGAAACAGACGCCTCACAAGTCCTCAACTGGCAGCTTCATTAAATAGTTCCCCCAAAACACCTGTCTCAACGTCAACAGTGAAGAGGTGAATAGGCACAAGGCCGGGATGCTGGCCTTCTAGGCAGAGTTCCTCTGTCCAGTGTCTGTGTTATTTTTCCCATGTTAATATTTTTATTGGACAGTCTGAGATATGGCTTTCTCTTTGCAACTCTGCCTAGAAGGCCAGCATCCCAGAGTCACCTCTTCACTGTTGACGTTGAGACTGGTGTTTTGGGGGAACTATTTAATTTAGACTTGCGTGGGCTAACATTTTCCCAGCCTAATTGTAACCAAATATACAAACGGAAATTCCATGAAAACAAAAATCCGACATTGATTGATAATCAAGACGAGTCCCCACGCTTGTCTCAAAGCAGCGCGATAACTACTGCCCCATTCATGGGGCTGTAAAGCAACAATATAATACATTCCTTCAGTGGCACTAGCCTACTTTATTCCAATATTTTCGTAATTCAGTGATATTCATTACCACAATAACTATTAGTTGATTCATCCACTTGTGGTTAAGAAAACGTGCATACATAGTGGTGGGATTTGCGAAGTAATGAGGACACGTCTTGCAAAGTTTATTACTGCCATGAAGACCGTAACAGCCTAGTAACGGGCACTGCCTAACAACCACCCGTATGAAGCATCAAATCTCATGAACGCATATTGCTTACGCCGGATTTAGCTAAAACTAGTCTTTTTTTATTTTATTTGTGCAACAGGTGTAAATTCTGATCCCAAAGTCGGACGTATATACGCCGATTTAGCATTTAAAACCAACTTGTTTATGCCCAACTGGTGCAACAGGCTGGCCGGAGTACTGTACTGAAATCAGGCTACTGATGGGACTTTGATAAATGCAGAAACTCAATCCAAATTAACGTTCTGCCACAGTGACCGTGTTATTTTTGCAAAGACTATTTGATTCCGAGTTCGGACATATAAAGTTTGTATGTGAAAACGCATACTTTCAATTTTTCCCGAACTCACTTCAATCACGTATGAAAGAGGGAGGTTGAGCTGATTAAGCGAGCAGACGTTTTAATCGGCGCATTCTTACTTTGAATATGACCTTACACCGATCAATATCAGAAGAATAGGGTGCATGGTTACATGATTAAAGCCATACTCCGCCTTCTGTCATAATCACTTTAATATCAAATTAGTAGTGTGCGTGTAAACGTACTCTATGATTGGTTCAGATTTGGTCCGGACCCCAATCAGATGCCTGTTTTGGCCTGGGCCAAATCATGGCTGGTCTGACCAAATCTGAACCAAGTGTAGACTTCCGGATTTGGGCCAAATCCGGACCAACAATCGGTATCAGTGAAAATTGGAAATCATTGCTAGTCCAAAAGCCGTCGGTCCATGCTTATAGTGGATTGAGGCTACAGTATATTGACCCGACATCAAATTGTGTTGTCGCATAGTGCGTAGCTGTCTCACGACCAATATTACTTATTCAACATACTTCATTGCCGATGCACATAGTAGGCTACATCTATGTGTTTTGTTGAAAAATAAATTGTGTAGAGAAAGGTTATTTGAAGTCAACAACAGCTTATTCTCAGAAGTTATTAGCAATCAAAGTTATCCAGGCTGTATCACAACCGGCCGTAATTGGAAGTGCCAAAGGGCGGCGCAGAATTGGCCCAACGTCGTCCGGGTTTGGCCGTGGTAGCTCCGTCATTGTAAATACGAATTTGTTCTGACTTGCCTAGTTAAATAAATCAAAATAAGTTATAACTCATGCAGAGAAACCCTATTCATGTTGCCGCGTTCAAGAAAAATCGGAACTCGGAAACTCCGACATTTTCTACTTGGAAACTCGTAGAAAGATAAACTCAGTTCCCCACTTGGAAAGTATCAGAATCAACCAAAAAGAAGCTCACCGCAAAAAAAAAAGTATTAAATGTTTTGTCTTGAAAACACCAACAATTCTGTCAAGGTAGAAACCTACCTTATTTAATGAAGGAAATTGCGAAAACGGGATATGATCCTTGCAAGCTGGCGATCTACCCACAGACTTCTATTAAAAACTGGTCTATCTTTTTGAACACACGCCTCGAGAGTGTCACGGATTGCATAATACTCAGAATGACCTGGGTCGCGTTCAGTGTGGCACATCGTTTTAAAACGTACTGGGCACGAATTATTCCACCTTTACCCGGTTGACTTTCCAAACCACCTTAACTTACCGGTTTCAAAAAAGTTCCAGGTAAAGTCACACGGAAAAGAAAAAGAGAGAACTTTCTATAGTTTTCAAACGCACCACTTGTCGCTGCAGAGCCAATTAGGGCAGTCAAGGCTACAGTAACCTCGTCCCCAGGCTATTGCGCACAACGGAAGTTGGAAGAAGTGTCTGGGGACTAGATTAAGGCGACGGTAAATACAAATTGGCCTCATTTCACAAAACCGAGACTCAAACCAGTTCAAACAATAGCTGGGTCATTCTATTAAACCTGTATTTTTTTTAGTTCCTCAGGCCTTTTTTAAGTTCATTGGATCACCGACATCTAATTTAAAAAGCTTAATTTATATACATTGAAATGTCCCCTGTAAAAACGTGTAAGAAACATGACATTTATTTAACAAGCATTTCCCTACACTACAAGCATTTCGCTACACTGGCAATAACATCTGCTGACCATGTGTATGTGACCAATACAATTTGATTTGATTTGATTTGAAATATCAGAAAATATGTTGTTTTTAACTGAAACAATTAATTTTGTCACGTCATCTGTGGCCTTCACTGAATCTCTACTTAGGATATGACGAATACAATTTGCACATAGATTTAGCCATCGATGTAAACATCTATTTGTGCACTTTTGTTGAGTATGTATTTTTCCAAATAAATGCATGATTATTGATTAAAATTGCAATATTTATTTGCGTACCTCATTCTACCCTGTTAAGCCAACCAATCTCGCCCCATAAAAAAATGTGAATTTATCCTTATATGCAACCTGGTCTTCATACCAAATGTAACATATCGTGCTAAATGGAGTGTTTTGCTAGCACAGACTGGAATATGTTCCGGGATTCCTCCGGTGGCATTGAGGAATAAACCACACCAGTCATTGGCTTCATCAATAAGTGCATCGATGGCTTCATCAATAAGTGCATCGATGACGTCGTCCCCACATTGACCCTACGTACATACCCCAACCAGAAGCCATGGATTACAGGCAACATTAACACTTATCTCCCTCACTAGCCTCACTAGCCTTAAGCACCAGCTGTCAGAGCAGCTCACAGATTCCTGCACCTGTACATAGCCCAGCACTGAGCTAAAGGCTTGAGCTGCTGCTTTCAAGGAGCTGGATTCTAACCCGGAAGCTTATAAGAAATCCCGCGCTATGCCCTCCGATGAACCATCAAACAGGCAAAGCGTCAATACAGGACTAAGATTGAACAACACCAACAACAGGACTAAGATCGTACAACACCAGCTCTGACGCTCGTCGGATGTGGCAGGGCTTGCAAACCATTACAGACAACAAAGGGAAGCACGGCCGAGAGCTGCCCAGTGACAAGAGTCTACCAGACGAGCTAAACTACTTCTATGCTCGCTTCGAGGCAAATAACACTGAACCATGCATGATAGCACCAGCTGTTTCCAGAAGACTGTGTGATCACGCTTTCCGCAGCTGATGTGAGTAAGACCTTTAAACAGGTCAACAGTCACAAGGCCGCAGGGCCAGACGGATTACCAGGATGTGTACTGCGAGCATGCGCTGACCAACTGGCAAGCGTCTTCACTGACATTTTCAACCTTTCCCTGTCTGAGTCTGTAATACCAACATATTTTAAGCAGACCAGCATAGTGCCTGTGCCCAAGAACACTAAGGCAACCTGCCTAAATGACTACCGACCCGTAGCACTCACGTCTGTAGCCATGAAGTGCTTTGAAAGGCTGGTCATGGCTCACATCAACACCATTATCCCAGAAACCCTAGTCCCACTCCAATTTGCATACTGCCCCAACAGATCCACAGATGATGCAATCTCTATTGCACTCAACACTGCCCTTTCCCACCTGGACAAAAGGAACATCTATGTGAGAATGCTATTCATTGACTACAGCTTAGCATTCAACACCATAGTGACCTCAAAGCTCATCAATATGTTAAGGACCCTGGGACTAAACACCTCCCTTTGCAACCGGATCCTGGACTTCCTGACGGGCTGCCCCCAGGTGGCAAGAGTAGGTAACAACACATCTGCCACGCTGATCCTTGACACAGAGGCCCCTCAGGGGTGCGTGCTCAGTCCTCTCCTCTACTCCCTGTTCACTCATGACTGCACGGCCGGGCACGATTCCAACACCATCATTAAGTTTTCCAATGACACAACAGTGGTAGGCCTGATCACCGACAACGACGAGGCAGCCTATAGAAGGAGGTCAGAGACCTGGCCATGTTAGGTGTGCGTAATGAAGGGCAGCCTGGTGCCCTCGAACTCCAGAGAGGGAGAGCGGGAGCAGGCGTAGCAGTACCCCCACCCCCCTCTAGGGGCGCCACACGGCATCCCACCTGGGTGAGCCTGATGGGCCGGCCGAGGCATGGGCGCTGGACAAGCCGGTTGGGGCGTAGAAGCCCGATGAACCGGCAGAGGCATGAAAGCCTGGCGAGCCGGCTGAGGCATGGGAGCCCGCCGATCCCCGGCGTGGGAGCCTGATGGGCCGGCTGAAACATGACGTAGGGACATGGCCATCCCTGCCGGCCAAACCCTCCCCTTACCCGGATGATGCATGTGCACTGCCCCATGGGTGTCCCAGTCGCGGCTGGCTGCGACAGAGCCTGGACTCGGACCAGGATCTCTAGTGGCACAGCTAGCACTGCGATGCAGTGTCTTAGACCACTGCGCTACTCGGGAGGCCCCGGTGTCAGCATTCTGTAAGGATTGACGCTGGTAGACGAGAAGCAGGTACAGGAAGTGAACATTTAAGGAGCAATGGACATGGAACAGGACAGGACAGTGTCTGGACATGAACACATAATGACATTAACATTAACACTTATCTCCCTCACTAGCCTTAAGCACCAGCTGTCAGAGCAGCTCACAGATTACTGCACCTGTACATACCCCATCTATAATCTAGCCCAAACAACTACCTCTCCCCCTACTGTATTTATTTACTTATTTTGCTCCTTTGCACCCCATTATTTCTATCTCTACTTTGCACATTCTTCCACTGCAAATTTACCATTCCAGTGTTTTACTTGCTATATTTTTTTTAATATTTTTATTTATTTCACCTTTATTTAACCAGGTAGGCCAGTTGAGAACACCTTTATTTAACCAGGTAGGCTAGTTGAGAACACCTTTATTTAACCAGGTAGGCTAGTTGAGAACACCTTTATTTAACCAGGTAGGCTAGTTGAGAACACCTTTATTTAACCAGGTAGGCTAGTTGAGAACAAGTTCTCATTTACAACTGCGACCTGGCCAAGATAAGGCATAGCAGTGTGAACAGACAACACAGAGTTACACATGGAGTAAACAATTAACAAGTCAATAACACAGTAGAAAAAAGGGGAGTCTATATACATTGTGTGCAAAAGGCATGAGAAGGTAGGCGAATAATTACAATTATGCAGATTAACACTGGAGTGATAAACGATCAGATGGTTATGTACAGGTAGAGATATTGGTGTGCAAAAGAGCAGAAAAATAAATAAATAAAAACAGTATGGGGATGAGGTAGGTGAAAAATGGGTGGGCTATTTACCAATAGACTATGTACAGCTGCAGCGATCGGTTAGCTGCTCAGATAGCAGATGTTTGAAGTTGGTGAGGGAGATAAAAGTCTCCAACTTCAGCGATTTTTGCAATTCGTTCCAGTCACAGGCAGCAGAGAACTGGAACGAAAGGCGGCCAAATGAGGTGTTGGCTTTAGGGATGATCAGTGAGATACACCTGCTGGAGCGCGTGCTACGGATGGGTGTTGCCATCGTAACCAGTGAACTGAGATAAGGCGGAGCTTTACCTAGCATGGACTTGTAGATGACCTGGAGCCAGTGGGTCTGGCGACGAATATGTAGCGAGGGCCAGCCGACTAGAGCATACAAGTCGCAGTGGTGGGTGGTATAAGGTGCTTTAGTGACAAAACGGATGGCACTGTGATAAACTGCATCCAGTTTGCTGAGTAGAGTGTTGGAAGCAATTTTGTAGATGACATCGCCGAAGTCGAGGATCGGTAGGATAGTCAGTTTTACTAGGGTAAGTTTGGCGGCGTGAGTGAAGGAGGCTTTGTTGCGGAATAGAAAGCCGACTCTTGATTTGATTTTCGATTGGAGATGTTTGATATGGGTCTGGAAGGAGAGTTCAGAGTCTAGCCAGACACCTAGGTACTTATAGATGTCCACGTATTCAAGGTCGAAACCATCCAGGGTGGTGATGCTGGTCAGGCGTGCGGGTGCAGGCAGCGAACGGTTGAAAAGCATGCATTTGGTTTTACTAGCGTTTAAGAGCAGTTGGAGGCCACGGAAGGAGTGCTGTATGGCATTGAAGCTCGTTTGGAGGTTAGATAGCACAGTGTCCAAGGACGGGCCGGAAGTATATAGAATGGTGTCGTCTGCGTAGAGGTGGATCAGGGAATCGCCCGCAGCATGAGAAACATCATTGATATATACAGAGAAAAGAGTCGGCCCGAGAATTGAACCCTGTGGCACCCCCATAGAGACTGCCAGAGGACCGGACAGCATGCCCCTCCGATTTGACACACTGAACTCTGTCTGCAAAGTAATTGGTGAACCAGGCAAGGCAGTCATCCGAAAAACCGAGGCTACTGAGTCTGCCGATAAGAATACGGTGATTGACAGAGTCGAAAGCCTTGGCAAGGTCTATGAAGACGGCTGCACAGTACTGTCTTTTATCGATGGCGGTTATGATATCGTTTAGTACTTTGAGCGTGGCTGAGGTACACCCGTGACCGGCTCGGAAACCAGATTGCACAGCGGAGAAGGTACGGTGGGATTCGAGATGGTCAGTGACCTGTTTGTTGACTTGGCTTTCGAAGACCTTAGATAGGCAGGGCAGGATGGATATAGGTCTGTAACAGTTTGGGTCCAGGGTGTCGCCCCCTTTGAAGAGGGGGATGACTGCGGCAGCTTTCCAATCCTTGGGGATCTCAGACGATATGAAAGAGAGGTTGAACAGGCTGGTAATAGGGGTTGCGACAATGGCGGCGGATAGTTTCAGGAATAGAGGGTCCAGATTGTCAAGCCCATATTGTATTTACTTCGCCACCATGGCCTTTTTTTGCCTTTACCTCCCTTATCTCACCTCATTTGCTCAAATTGACTTATTTTTCTACTGTATTATTGACTGTATGTTTGTTTTACTCCATGTGTAACTCTGTGTTTTTGTATGTGTCGAACTGCTTTGCTTTATCTTGGCCAGGTCACAATTGTAAATGAGAACTTGTTCTCAACTTGCCTACCTGGTTAAATAATGGTGAAATAAAAATTAAAAAAAATAAAAATTAATGCTGACACAGGGAACAAATGGGGGAGTTATAGACAGTTATAGACGGGACAATCAACAAAGTGAAGGACTCTAGATGAGTCCAGTGATCGCTAATGCGCGTAATGATGGTGACAGGTGTGCGTAATGAATGGCAGCCTGGAGCTGCGTTCGTTGTTCGCGGCACGCATGACCAGAATGACACATCGATGAACCACCCAAGGCACACCCCATTTCAGTTTGAAAATTGAGAAAGAGGCAGAGTTGGACCATTTTCCGTGTACAAAGTCGACATTTAAGAATAATGCAATAGTTTGTAGGCCATGTGCCACTGGAGAGAGTCAATCAACATTTCTGCTTAGATGTTCACAGTCTAAATATGATACAAGACTGTGAAGATCTGTGTCATTCTGGTCATGCACACCTCGACCAACGTAGCTAGTTCATTAGCTAAGCTAGTTCATTAGCTAAGCTAGTTCATTAGCTAAGCTAGTTCATTAGCTAAGCTAGTTCATTATCGTGATGTCAGTTGCATGTGCAAAATCTCAAGTGTGCCCTTGAGCAGGGCACTTAACTAAAATTGTTCCTGTAACTCACTCTGGATAAGAGTGTCTGCTAAATTATGTAAATGTGAAGAGATCCAGTGGGGAAGTCCAGAGCTGATTGGGCAGTGGAGTACTATAGGCTCAGACACGTTTAAGACCTACACTGAGTGTACAAAACAGTTGGAACATCAATTCGTTCACAAATTGAGGCTGTTATGAAGGCTAAAGAGGAGTGCTACTAAGATAATGTAGGAAGGTGTTCAACATGTTATGTACACTCAGTATCTGTGCCTACGCCACCTCTGCAAGGTGTGGAAAGCGTTCCACAGGGATGCTTGACTCCAATGCTTCCCACAGTTGTGTCAAGTTGACTAAATGTCCTTTGAGTGGTGGACCATTCTTGATACACACGGGAAACTGTTGAGCGTGAAAAACCCAGCAGGGTTGCAGTTCTTGACACACTCAAACCGGTGCGCCTGGTACCTACTACCATACCCCGTCCAAATGCACTTAAATATTTTGTCTTGCCCATTCACCCTCTGAACGGCACACATACACAGTCCATGTCTCAATTGTCTCTAGGCTTAACACTATTCTTTAAACGGTCTGTGAATGATGTGGATTCAACAGGTGACATCAATAAGAGATTATAGTTTCACCTGGTCAGTTTCTCTCATGAAAATAACATGTTGTGTCCACAGATCAAATCAAATCAAATGTATTTATAAAGCCCTTCGTACATCAGCTGATATCTCCAATTGCTGTACAGAAACCCAGCCTAAAACGCCAAACAGCAAGCAATGCAGGTGTAGAAGCACGGTGGCTATGAAAAAACTCCCTAGAAAGGCCAGAACCTAGGAAGAAACCTAGAGAGGAACCAGGCTGTGAGGGGTGGCCAGTCCTCTTCTGGCTGTGCCGGGTGGAGATTATATCAGGCCAATATCAGGCCAGGTAGTTGTCAAGGGTGCAACAGGTCAGCACCTCAGGAGTAAATGTCAGTTGGCTTTTCATAGCCGATCATTAAGAGTATCTCTACCGCTCCTGCTGTCTCTAGAGAGTTGAAAACAGCAGGTCTGGGACAGGTAGCACGTCCGGTGAACAGGTCAGGATACCATAGCCGCAGGCAGAACAGTTGAAACTGGAGCAGCAGCATGGCCAGGTGGACTGGGGACAGCAAGGAGTCATCGTGCCAGGTAGTCCCGAGGCATGGTCCTAGGGCTCAGGTCCCCCGAGAGAGAGAAAGAAAGAGAGAAAGAAAGAATTAGAGAGAACATACTTAAATTCACACAGGACATCGGATGAGACAGGAGAAATACTTCAGACATAACAGACTGACCCTAGCCCCCCGACACATAAACTACTGCAGCATAAATACTGGAGGCTGAGACTGGAGGGGTCGGGAGACACTGTGGCCCCATCTGACGATACCTTCGGACAGGGCCAAACATGCATGATATAGCCCCACCCACTTTGCCAAAGCACAGACCCCACACCACTAGAGGGATATCTTCAGCCACCAACTTACCATCCTGAGACAAGGCCGAGTATAGCCCACAAAGATCTCCGCCTCGGCACAACCCAAGGGGGGGGGGGGGGGGGGGGGGTGAATCCCAGTGGAGAGAGGGGAACCGGCCAGGCAGAGACAGCAAGGGCAGTTCGTTGCTCCAGTGCCTTTCCGTTCATCTTCACACTCCTGGGACAGACTACACTCAATCATAGGACCTACTGAAGAGATGAGTCTTCAATAAAGACTTAAAGGTTGAGACAGAGTCTGCGTCTCTCACATGGGTAGGCAGACCATTCCATAAAAATGGAGCTCTATGGGAGAAAGCCCTGCCTCCAGCTGTTTGCTTAGAAATTCTAGGGACAGTTAGGAGGCCTGCGTCTGGTGACCGTAGCGTACGTGGAGGTATGTACGGCAGGACCAAATCGGAAAGATAGGTATGGGAGATACGATATAGGCTGATAGTTTAAAAAAATATTACTGCCACTTTTAGTGAGTTTGGTACACATCCGGTGCATAGAGAGCAGTTTATTATGTTCAACATAGGAGGGCCAAGCACAGGAAGCAGCTCTTTCAGTAGTTTAGTTGGAATATGGTCCAGTATGCAGCTTAAAGGTTTAGAGGCCATGATTATTTTCATCATTGTGTCAAGAAATATAGTACTAAAACACTTAAGTGTCTCTCTTGATCCTAGGTCCTGGCAGAGTTGTGCAGACTCAGGACAACTGAGCTTTGGAGGAATACGCAGATTTAAAGAGGAGTCTGTAATTTGCTTTCTAATGATCATGATCTTTTCCTCAAAGAAGTTCATGAATGTATCACTGCTGAAGTGAAAGCCATCCTCTCTTTGGGAAATGCTGCTTTTTAGTTAACTTTGCGACAGTACCAAAAATACATTTAGGATTGTTCTTATTTTCCTCAGTTAAGTTGGAAAAATAGGATGATCGAGCAGCAGTGAGGGCTCTTCGATAATGCACGGTACTGTCTTTCCAAGCTAGTCGGGAGACTTCCAGTTTGGTGTGGCGCCATTTCCGTTCCAATTTTCTGGAAGCTTGCTTCAGAGCTCGGGTATTTTCTGTATACCAGGGAGCTAGTTTCTTATGACAAATGTTTTTGGTTTTTAGGGGTGCGACTGCATCTAGGGTAGTGCGCAAGGTGAAATTGAGTTCCTCAGTTCGGTGGTTAATTGATGTCTGTACTCTGACGTCCTTGGGTAGGTTAGAGGGAGTCTGGAAGAGCATCTAGGAATCTTTGGGTTCTCCGAGAATTTATAGCACGACTTTTGATGTTCTTTGGATGGGGTCTGAGCAGAGAATTTATTGACTTTTGATGAATGAAAACACATGTCCAGTTAAAGTGTTTACATCACGTTGGATCAAACAGATTCTTCTGGTCTGTTCCCATCCACTGGTACCTGTTTGATGATGTCCTTCCAGCCCCAAATACTTATTCATAATTAAGATATTCATTGTGTTCTGTGGTCATGATTGTAACATACCGCCGAAGCCTCAGCCTGCCAATAGGAAGTGTATCCAGTGGGGACCCAGCCTGTGATGTTTCAACAGACAGGCTCAGGTCTCTTCGGGTCTTTCGATTCGTCCAGTAGCTGTTGAGGAGTATAGAGGACGGTCTCGCTGACATTTCTGTAGTAACTGGGAGCCTACATAAAGGGATTTATGATTCTGATGACCTGTTCAGTAAGATGACCGGTTCTGACCTGTTGACCTGTTCTGATGACCTGTTCAGTAAGATGACCTGTTGACATGTTCTGATGACCTGTTCTATGTTGTTAATGTCTGCTATGGTTTGTTTAGTTAAGAGTTGGGTTAATACAATTTAATTCAAATTGATATAAATTGCCATCGTCACATGGTTACTTCTATGAAATACAATGTTTATAGAACATCTCAGAGTGAATTTGAGAATAAACTAAACCAATTTATATGGAAGCTGTATTTGTGTCACGCCTGCTCCCTCTCGAGGGCACCAGGCTGCGCTTCATTACGTACACCTGTCACCATCATTACGCGCATCAGCTCTCATTGGACTCACCTGGATTCCTTCACGTTGTTGATTGCCCCCTTTATATCTGTCAGTTCCTCAGCTTTGTTCCCTGTGTCAGCATTATTGTCGTAATGTTAGTTTATTCCCCCCGTCCAGACGCTGTTCTTGTTTTGTTTGATGTCCGTTTTCCATTAAATGTTCACTCCCTGTACTTGCTTCTCGTCTCCAGTGTCGGTCCTTACAGTTTGTCTCTTCAACTCTGTTACCATCTTCAACCCTGTTACATGGCCATTTTTGTGACACAATTTTGGAAGGTTTATGAAATATGAATTTAATGTTTGTTGAGCTCAGTCTGAAATATTTCGAGCAATCGTGAGAATATAGACATTATTTCAAATTCTGAAGTGAAACCATACTTTTTTATTAAAAATGATGAGGTCGATGACACACAAAGTGTCCATTTCAGGCTTTAATTTGCAAAAGTGTGAGATTTAATATATATTTTATATTTGTAATTATTGAATTAGTTTGAGGGACATATGATTATTACAAGTATTTGTTTATAATCATATTCAGACGAGTTCCATACTGTCCATAACGCGGTTGAAGACAAATGGTGTCCATATCAGAAGAAAATGGCCAATAATCATAAGGCTGTAACGGTCGTTGTATGAAGGAGAAGAGGAGGACCAATGCGCAGCGTGGTAAGTGTCCACATTGATCATTTATTATCACGAGAACACTGAAACAAAATAACTAAGGAGAATGACCGAAACGAAACAGTCCTGTCTGGTGTAGACACAAAACAGAAAACAATCACCCACAACTCAAGGGTGAAAAACAGCGATTGACAGCTGCCTCTGATTGAGAACCATACCAGGCCAAACACACAGAAATACCAAATCATAGAAAAACTAACATAGACAACCCACCCAACTCACGCCCTGACCATACTAAAACAAAGACATAACAAAATAACTAAGGTCAAAACGTGACAATGGGCTTTAATGCCCGAGATGTTTCTTGGAGGTTAAATATGTAATGTCTTTAATAATAATAATTATTAAAATTATTAATAAATTAATTAATAATAATGTCCTTCATGTCATGGGGTATCAAGAAGAAGAAAATAAATTGGATTAAAAAAGTCTAAAAAATCTAAAAAGTCCAAATCATTTGGTGGAATGACCCAGCTGTGGAAAAAGATTTGGTTGTAACAGAAAATAAAATACAGGCTCGTCAGCACAACAACGCCCATCAGCTGAGTAGTACACAGGACGGCACCACTGTCAAAGGGAAATCCCTGGAAATGGGTCACTACTATCAAAGGTCACTACATTCACACAGTATACTGCTGCTATGCAACCTGCAGCCTAAAGGATGCTTGCACAACCAACAGCTGAGCTGTTCGCCTCAGAGGTACTTACATCGCACGGGATTATCTCACCTTCATTGATCTGTTCCGGCTTTGTATCTGGAGACTCGTGCCATCAACAAGGTGAGGGACACTACGTCCAGCCAGCACTTTGGTTCATTAGGCGAAGGTGAGGAGGGCGAGGATTAAAATCAACTCAAACTTTATTTGTCACATGCCCCTAATACAACAAGTGTAGACTTTACCGTGAAATGCTTTACTTATTTTCCCCTCCACAGATCCTGCTGAAGATGGTTTGATGGGTGTTCCCAGACGTTCGTCGTACGTACCTGGACAGTCCCTAACCTCTAGCCCACCACTGCTGTCAAATACTGTACATGTCTGAACAACGTAGTGTCAGGGCAAATTCATATAAGTCTGTGACACTCCATTTAGCATGATATGTTACGTTACATGAATGGAACAGCGGTCGTACAATATCATACGAATTGGACGACGTAAATTATCCTACATCTTGTAGCATGTGTAGTATTATACGTCTTTCTCTCTGACCACGTTAACTGATGCGTCATAACAACAAAGGACAAATTACAGGGAGAGTCTACGTTTGGTGGTCAGTTGAACTAAAGACAAGGTTAGGATCATTTACGAGGAAGGTTAGGTGAACTAAAGACAAAGGTTAGGATCATTTACGTAGAAGGTTATGTGAATTAAAGACGAAGGTTAGGATAATTTACGTAGAAGGTTAGATGAATTAAAGACGAAGGTTAGGATCATTTACGAGGAAGGTTATGTGAATTAAAGACAAAAGGTTAGGATAATTTACGTAGAAGGTTAGGTGAATTAAAGACGAAGGTTAGGATCATTTACGAGGAAGGTTATGTGAATTAAAGACAAAAGGTTAGGATAATTTACGTAGAAGGGTAGGTGAATTAAAGACAAAAGGTTAGGATCATTTACGTAGAAGGTTAGATGAATTAAAGACAAAGGTTAGGATAATTTACGTAGAAGGTTCGATGAATTAGGTTAAGTTCAGAATAAGGTTGAGGGACCCACTGCTAGAACTGCTGCTGCAGTGGGTCAGTTTGTTTGAGCACTAGCCTGGTTGCTAGTCTCTTTCTGCTCTCTCATTAACTCCATATGGAATTTTCATGCTTAACAGGGAAACACCACGATCCTGGTCGTTGTGGATCGTTTCTCTAAGTCCTGCCGTCTCCTTCCTCTGCCCGGTCTCCCAACGGCCCTACAGACTGCGGAGGACTTGTTTACGCACGTCTTCCAGCACTACGGGGTGCCTGAGGATATAGTGTCTGATCGGGGTCCCGAGTTCACTTCGAGGGTCTGGAGGGCGTTCATGGAGCGTCTGGGGGTCTCCATCAGCCTTACCTCGGGTTTTCACCCCGAGAGGAATGGGCAGGTGGAGAGAGTTAACCAGGATGTGGGTAGGTTTCTACGGTCTTATTGCCAGGACCGGCCAGGGGAGTGGGCGGCGTTCGTGCCCTGGGCAGAGATGGCCCAGAACTCGCTTCACCACTCCTCCACTAACCTCTCCCCCTTCCAGTGTGTACTGGGGTACCAGCCGGTTCTGGCTCCTTGGTATCAGAGTCAGACCAAAGCTCCTGCGGTGGACGACTGGTTCCGGCGTGCGGAGGAGACATGAGACGCCGCCCATGTTCACCTTCAGCTCGCCGTGCTGCGCCAGACAGCCAGCACAAACCGTCACCGCAGTGGGGCCCCGGTGTTCTCACCGGGGGACCGGGTCTTGCTCTCGACCCGAAACCTGCCCCTCCGCCTGACCTGCTGGAAGCTGGGTCCGCGGTTTGTGGGCCCGTTCAAAGTCCTGAGGAAACTGTGTTTCAATTTACAGCTCCCCCCGATTACCGCATTAACCCTTCGTTCCATGTGTCTCTCCTCAGGCCGGTGGTGGCTGGTCCGCTCCAAGAGTCTGAGGTGCGGGAGGTTCCTCCGCCCCCTCGAGTGGGCCCTGGCGTACGCCTTTCGCTCCATACTGGATTCGAGGCGTCGGGCGTGGGGCCTTCAGTACCTTGTGGAATGAGAGGGGTACGGTCCGGAGGAGAGATGCTGGGTTCTTGTGGAGGACGTGTTGGACCCTTCAATGCTGCGGGAGTTCCACCGTCTCCGTCCGGACCGCCCTGCACCTCGCCCTCCGGGTCGTCCCCAAGGCCGGTGTCGGCGCGCTGCTGGAGCCGTTCGTCAAGGGGGAGGGAGGGGGTACTGTCATGACGTCCCGCCAAAGTCGGTTCCACTCCTTGTTCGGGCAGTGTTCGACGGTCGACGTCACCGGCTTTTCTAGCCATCGCCGATCCACCTTTCATTTTTCCATTTGTCTTGTCTTGTTTTCCATCACACCTGGATAAAATTCCCTCAGTATTAGACATGCATATAACCCTCTGTCCCCCCCCCCCCCCCATGTCTGTGTGAGGAATTGTTTGTTGTTTCGTGTATGTGCACGCTAGACTGGGTTATGTCTGGGTTATGTCAAACCCATATTGTGTTTAGTGTTCTTAGTGCCGTGAGTGTTTTGTTCACCGAAATAAAAGGCTCCTTTGTCTACCCAACTTCTGCTCTCCTGCGCCTGACTCCCTTACAGCCAGTTACGCATACCTAACAGAGAGATGGACCATGTACCACATGAAAGCTGACGTGATGCCTCATCTGTACTGGCATGATCTTCTCAAGTAAGTAGCTTTCTCAGTGAATGCATTTCAATATGCAGAGTGGGAGTCTGCTTCCCAAATGGCACCCTATTCCCTATATAGTACACTACTTTAGACCAGAGCCCTACAGAACCCTATTCCCTATATAGTGCACTACTTTAGACCAGAGCCCTATAGAACCCTATTCCCTATATAGTGTACTACTTTTGCCCAGAATCCTATAGAACCCTAATCCCTATATAGTGTACTACTTTTGCCCAGAACCCTATAGAACCCTATTCCCTATATAGTGCACTACTGTTGCCCAGAACCC